>NW_007245702.1:25721-63334 GCF_000164805.1 Carlito syrichta | reverse complement strand
GGTGGGTGGGGGGGAGCGAGGCAGCTATGGCAGGAAGGATGATGAACTAGGGAAAACTGTCTGGAACTGTTTCACTGATGCAGTCCCTAGAAATGAGGTGATACTTTTCCTCTAGATCCAAGTCTTTTCCTTCCCCCCAGCACAGGTTGGACCTCTGATTGGCAGGCAGCCAGTCGGGATCCTGTGGCTCTACTCTGACTCAGGTACTTTTGGGGGTATGGAGTGGCCTTCTCCTTTCTGGGTGAGACTTTCCCTTTTGCCCAAGGGTAGAAGGGAAGGAGTGGAGAGCTGTTATTCCTCCCTCAGTCTGGAGGTGAGTGGGGACTCTGTGCAGAGAATAGTCTTCCCATGTAACACTTAACAGGAGTTCTCTGAATCTCTTGTGTGCCTGCATGACTGTTCCTCTCGCAAGATGTCAAAATGGCAGAAATGGGGCTTCTACAAGCACGTTTTTGTAGGAGAAAAGTGTACATGGACAAGTACACTTGTCAGGGCAGGAGGTAACATACAAGGAGTCAGGGCAGGAGGTAACGTACAAGGAGGAAATGGGGTGAATTACTTCTTCTGGCAATCCTCTTTATAATATACCACTTTGAGAACAACTAGAGATCAGTGGAAGGTAATTTGAGAAGGGCTGAGGTCCTTCTGTGATACTAGAGGTACCTCTTGAGTGTTATACAGTGGAGATGACAATAATAATAGCAAGTATTTACTTGGCATTGATCACACACCAGTGGCTCTTCCATCTCATTACATGAGGCAGGTACCATTATTATTTCTGTTTTATAGATGAGACACAGAGAGGTTGAGGTGGGATCTGAAGTCAAAACTTCTGACTGTTGTGCTATAGTAGGTGAGATTTGTGAATCCACGTGAGGAACCCATGAGCCTCAGCATCATTTACAAATGCAGCATTTAATGATAGACTACATGCAGGTGTTGAGATAGGCTTATCACTTTTACCCAGTCTACAAACTTAATTTTTTATTTAAAAAATGAAGAAAGCATGAAAGATGGGCACTGTCCCTGAGAAATCCTCATTTAATTAGTTTGGGGTACCTCCCTGGAAATCTAGTTTCAAAATTTCCCCAGGTGATTCCAGTGTACAGTTGGTGTTAATAATCACTGACTGTCTTAAGACTTTTTCTCTTTACATTAATTTAAATCTTCCTTGAACAGTGGTTCTCGAAGTATAGACCTCTGACCAGAAACATCAGCTGCATCTGGATACTAGCTGCTAGAAATGCCAATTCTCTGGCCCCACCCAAATCTACCAGTTTGAAATCTTGGAACAGAGCCCAGCACCCTGTGTTTTAACAAGCACTCCAGGTAATTCTGATGTATGTTAAAGTTTGAGGACTACCACTTTGAGACAGGTACCACAACTCACTTGTATATAAGAAAGTTTTATTTTGAAGTAATTGGTGTTAAATACTACATTGTTGAAATGGTTATTTTCCCCATTTGAAAATTAGTATTAATAGCTTTATCTTTTGCATTTATTTCTTTATTTTACCCATCTAATCAACCACATTATTAGATAAGGTTCTCACTAAGACCCAGGTAAGCCCATACTGATGGATTTGGTTTAGATGAGATTGTGTATTAAAGCTTTATACTGTATTTTTCTTTGATGAGACTCAAACGGGAATTAATTGTGAATTATTTATCATTTGCCAGTGGACTGATGATATTTTGGAGAATAAAACTGAAATGCAGGAAAACAGGGTAGCTTTTGATTAAGAAACTATGTATAACTCTGGGGAATAAATCAGGAGTTAAAAAGTGAAAACGCAATTTGATTTTTTACTTCTCTGACATTTTTTGTTATGTGAATTGTAGTAATTGTTGTAGTTAAGGAAGTACACACTTGGGAAGCCAGCTGGTGACTTAGACAAGGTCAGACTCATTATTTGATAAGGTCATCACATTACTGGATCTTATTCTCAGCTCTGAAGGCCTAGAAATTAATTTTTCAAGCTTGCCCTGGGGTGACATCTTCTGGGTATACTTACCAAACCAAATCCCTAAGAGACTGGTGTGTTGTACAAAGTTCTAATTTATTAACTCATCATTTAAAATATCTAAATTTCAGGTGGAGAAGAATGTTTGTATTTTTGAGTGGATTCTTTCTCCTCTCAGTAAAATTATGTAAAAAGACGAATTATAATCAGAAATTTGCTTGGTGAACATACAGTCAATCCAGGGAGAATGAACTGGATGATCAAATGTACATCTGTCTTCACTTGGGGAGTATTTGTAAGAGCAATTGCATACTTATTTTTGGGATCAGGACATGCCTTCTCCTGGATTGTTTTGGATGGTTTTTCCTTATAGACCCCTTCCTGTCTTTTCTCTCAATCATTGCATTTTTGTGAATATATTTTTTCTTCTTAGTGGAAAAGATGCAATTTATCTGATTATATGTTCTAATAATTCCTGTCTGCTGAAGCTACATCCTAATCTCAATGAATACAATCCAAACATTACCAAACTCCCTAGTAGATAATTTATATATTTTATTTTTTACAGAAAACCATTCTAAATTATTTCCTGTTTATTTCCCATGCTTTCATTTTATTTTATTTCTTTCTCTTTTTTTAGATTGGAAAATATAGTTTATTTAGATAGTAAATCAGAGAGAGAGAGAGAGAGAGAGAGAGAGAGAGGATTCACTTCCCCAAGGTAGGGGTAGGGGCCAAAGCCAAGAAAGCATGGTGATGATAGCTCAAAAAGCCACATGGTCAGACCAGAGTTTAACAAAGAATGACCTATTTTATTTTCAAAGTATAATTTTTGTGCTCTGTATGTGTGTGTCTGTGTGTTTGTGTGTGTTGGCTTCTAGGAGGGTAAGATGTTTGGCTGTCATTCTGCTGTGTTTTATCAAATCTAGAACACCATTATTTATGATAAAAAATGTATTGTAGTACTAAGCAAACAACAACAACAACAAAAAAAAAACACAAAATTCTGCCAATTAGGACAATGCTTTAGCACTTAAACTCTTTATTTTACATTTATAAAAAGAATAATTTTAGAATCTCTTACACACCGATTTTTAAAAATCATGTATTACTCCTGTCACACTTGAAAAGGAAATACTAGCCGGGCTTGGTGGCTCAGCCTGTAATCCCGTGGCTTGGGAGGCTGAGGTGAGTGGATTACCTGGACCCGTGGGTTCGAGACCTGCCTGGGCAACTTGGTGAGACCTCATCTCTACAATAAATCAAGAATTAGCTGGGTGTGGTAGTGCATGCCTGTAGTTCCAGTTACTGGAAGGCTGAGGTGGAAGGATCGCTGGAGCCCAGCAGGTCAAGTCTGCGGTGGCCCGGAGCGGCCACTACACTCCAGTCTGGCGACAGAGTGAGACTCCAACTCACACACACACACACAAATAAAATAAATAAATAAAATAAAATAAAATAAAAGGAAATACTAAGAAACACAAATTGACTAAGGCATTTATTAAATGTCATCACATACAGAATGTTATTCTTCTGAATCATTTTTCAACTGAGAGTTATTGACAGGCATGTTTTCAACACTATATCACCATCAGTGTCATCAAAAGCATTGATGAAGCTGTGTTTATTTTGAAAGTGTTCTTTTGGTAACCATCTTACAAATTTTGATGCTGGTTTATCTCTATCTGACTACTCATACATTTTTTTTCCTCCATTGAATCAAAGGTAGCTGGAAGGTAAAGTCAGGAAGAAATTTCTGGTAGTACAGTGAAACATAGAACTGGATCACATCAGTCTTTCAGAGCTTTGATTTTTTTTCCATTTATTTGGAAGGAATTGAGTTGCATTGCTTGGTGTGGAAAGACAATTCCTTAGCATCTTGCAACATTGGCATGAACTGAGAGCTCATTAGATAGATGGAACATACTTCAAAATAGTAAGAGCAATCTATGAGAAATCCACAGCCTGCATACTGCTAAACAGACAGAAATTGGAATCATTTCCCCTGAAAACTGGAACAAGACAAGGATGCCCACTCTCACTCCTCCTTTTTAACATAGCTTTGGAAGTCCTAGCTAGAGCAATCAGACAAGAGAAGGAGATTGGATGTATCCAAATAGGAAAAAAGGAGGTCAAGTTATCCCTCTTTCCAGATGACATGATGCTGTACCTCGAAAACCCAAGAGAATCTGTCAAAAACCTCCTTGCACTGATAAAGGACTTTGAGAAAGTCTCGGACCATAAAATCAATGTGCAAAAGACAGTCACATTTCTATACACCAACAATAAACAAACAGAAACTCAAATAAAAGCACAATCCTATTCACAATAGCCAGAAAAACAATCAAATACCTTGGCATCTTCCTAGCCAGAGACGTGAAAGACCTTTATCATGAAAACTACAAAACACTGCTCAAAGAAATCAAAGATGACACAAACAAATAGAAAAATATTCCATGTTCATGTATGGGAAGAATCAACATTTTTAAGATGTCCATCTTACCCAGGACAATCTACAGATTTAACACAATATCCATTAAATTAGCAGCAGCATTCTTTTCAGACCTGGAAATGACAATACAGGAATTCATATGGAAACATAAATGATCACAAATCACCAAAATAATTCTCAGTAAAACAAAAACAAAAACAAAAACAAAGCAGGAGGTATAACACTCCCAGACTTTAAACTTTATTATAAAGCTACAATAATCAAAACAGCCTGGTATTGGTACAGGAACAGGCATACAGACCAATGGAACTGGATAGTGATTCCAGATGTAAAACTTCAATTTCCCAACCTACTCATTTTTAACAAAGCCTCCACCACCAACCACTGGGGAGAGGAGAACCAATTCAGTAAATGGTGCTGGAAAAACTGACTGCCCACATGCAGAACATTAAAACAAGATCCCAACCTATCACCATAACACAAAAGTCAACTTTAAATGGATCAAAGACCTAAATGTAAAATCTCAATCTATAAGAACCTTCGAAAAGGCAGGAGACACCTTATGGAAATTGGAACTGGCAACCAATTCCTGATCAAACTCCAGATGCCTATGCTATAGGAGATAAAATAGGCAAGTGGTACCTGATCAAACTGTCAAGCTTCTGCAAAGCCAAAGAAACCATCAAAAGAATGGGGAAATAGCTCACTGACCGGGAAAAAATATTTGCCAACTGTGTGTCTGCCAAAAAGTCTAACATCTAGGATCTACAAGGAACTCAAACATGCCAAAAAGAAAAAAACAAACAGCTCCATTACAGAGTGGGCAAAAGATATGAATAGACAGTTCTCAAAAGAAGACATATGAGCAACCAATGGATACATGAAAAAATTCTCAGCCTCACTAGTCATCAAAGAAATGCAAATTTAAGCTATACTGAGATACTACCTAACTCCAGTCAGGATGGCTATCAATAACTCGAAAACCAACAGATGCTGGAGAGGTTGCAACGAAAGGGAACACTTCTGTGCTGTTGGTGGGAGTGTAAACTAGTACAACCTCTGTGGAAAACAGTTCAGCTATTCCTAAAAGATCTAAAAATCAACCTTCCATATGACCCCGCAATCCCCCTACTGGAAAGATAGCCGGAAAAATTCAAGTCACTCTATAAAAAAGATACCTGCACACATATATTTATCACAGCATTGTTTACAGTAGCAAGAACATGGAACCAACCATGCTGTCCATCAAAAGAGGATTGGATTAAAAAAATGTGGTACATATACACGATGGAATATTATGCAGCCATAAAGAAGAACAAAATCATGAACTTCATAGCAACCTAGATGGACTTAGAGTCTATAATACTGAGTGATATTTCACAGAAACAAATAACTTGAGTATTACATGTTCTCATTCATAAGTGGACCTTGAACAATTATTGTAATACTATGAGAAAAGGATTGGCAGTAGAGGGAAACTGCCAGGAGGAGGGTGGGGGGGGTGGGATTGGCAGTAGTGGGAATCTGCCTGGGGAAGCAGGGGAACACCTCATTAACAAGGGTACCTGCATAATGAACATTTGTATACCTAACCCTGAATTGTACCCCACATCTTTGATATAAAAAATTTAAAAGTTAAAAAAAAAAAGAAATGCAGTACCTTTGACCTTACCCCAGACTTACTGAATAAGAATCTGCACATTTAACATAATTCCCAGGTGATTCCAGTTGAAAAAAAAATCGTTATGCATCATAGCTTTATCCTTTTGTGGTATTCCTTTTTTCTTAATTGCTATGATGTTCTTGGTTGCTCTTTTGCAAGTAAATTGGTATTTGTGTTAATTGCTTCAACAATGACTAATCATTTTCTCCCTACCCTCTTTCTATGTCATTCTGCACACATAATTACTGAGTTTCAATGACTTACAATCTACTTTTGGGAAAATATTTAAAATAATAATTACATTCCTAGTACTAATAAGGGCATATCATTCAATTGAAGTGATATAAGATAATATAAACAATAATAATCATGATCCCTGGCCAATAGTGACTGTAAAATGACATATCTCAATTTTAGAAGTATTAACATTAAGCAAAATGTATGTGCTTTAAAATTAATGAACTATATGGTGATTATTTTGTTAAATACTGGACTCTTTCCTACTCTTTGCTTCTTCCCTTCCTTTGTTCTGCAAGAAAGAAAGTAGCAATGGAGTTGAGATTATATGTTTAGCCCTATGTTTAGGCAACGAGGACTTTCAGATTCTTCAGAGACAGGAATAGCGAACAGAGCTGGGAGAATACCGTGGAATGACAGATCAAGGTTATGTCTTCACAGCCAGTGATTCCATTTTGTGAAAATATTTATTTCTTTTAGTGATCATCCTCAACATAGTAATAACAATTTCCCCCACTCTTGTAATTATAGGTCTCATTTCTCCAGAATCTATGTGTCTATGTGGGATTCTTAAATTGGATATTTGCATTGCCACAAATTTAATCAGGCATGGTCAGTTGCTATTCTCATACAGTGGCTCAGGGTATAAGGACAGAGATAAAAACTGGTCAAATTAACTCGGCTGGAGTAAAATAGAAGCATACATTTAGTCTAGTTCAGAATTGCTGGGTTCCTCAATCATATTTTTTTCTTGTTATATTCTCAAATGGTTTGAGGTTGTTGTGTAGCCAAGGCGCTAAAAATTGGAGTATTGATCATGGGACAATCCAAGTTTATCCACACAAAAGCTTTCAGATATTAAATGTTTCCACATTTGATTTTCATACAGTCATTTTTTTCTCCCTGCTTTACTGAACACCTTGTTTATTGACCTATAAGTCATGCATTGATGGGAAACATATTCTTCTGAACTTTAGCATGTCTTTCAAAATCTTTCATATCATAGTCATGCTGAGAGGCAATTCATGTAATATTTACTAGATTTAAGTTTTCTAAATTGAATGTATAATCTTTAATAACTTATTTTTTTCAGATATTTTTGTATTTGGAGTAAGCAACAACTGGTGGGAAAGGGAGGTGGTGGTGGGGAGAAAAACATCTACTTTGTGCACAAGGTTCTGTGAGCTGCAGAGCTCTCAAACATCAAAGAAAGAAATATTTATTTTTCCAGTAGAGAGTAAAAATAAGAGATTGGTTACTGACATCTACTCTTAGTAACCTGTAGCTCCTTGGGATGCTAAAATGTGCCATGATAACAAAGAGATGTATTCCTTAATGCTCTCCTGTTTTCTGCACCTCTCCAATACTTTATTCTGCATCGACACTGAGACTCCTGTTATTTCTCATGAATATTTAAAGCTTGCTACCATAAAAATCACACCAGCTAGTTCCAAGTGGAACCTGAATACCAAATACTTTAGAGGGCAGAACTGGAATAGTTAAAAATTAGAAACAAAACAAGGCAACTTTAATCAGGTGATCATTATATATGAAATTCTCAATTTTATAATAGTGTGGACTTCTTGTTAAATTTGTTAAAGAGTTATGCAGACTTATTTTCCAAATCATTTTTCTTTTATTTGAATAAAATATTATATACTTATCACTGGGACCCTATTTGGATGTCATTTGCTTAATGTGTATTTTGTACTACTGTATTCACTTGATACTCTTAGAAGATGTCTGTAAACTCTTGTACAATTGTAAGGTATAGAACATGAGAACTTTCTAAGATATTGGTATAAGACCAAGATAATATCTCTACTTCTGTTTCATCACTGTATTTTGAAGTTAAATTAACATGTAAATTGATTGATAGTTGTTTATCAGATATAAATTGGGAAACTTTGCCATATGGCTTTTTGAGTGAACACTATTTAAAGTGCATTCAAAAACAAGTTTAGTGTAGAAATACATGAGAAGTATTAGAAATACAGGCAAGTAGAAAGGACTAAGTCAGGACTAATTATTCAGAGATAATAATTTTCCTTCAGAGTCTTATAATTGAAGCACTAGGAATATACTCATGTAGACATTACAAACACTAATAAAAAAGTGGTTTATGTTAAGGAAAACTTCTTAAAAAGTACTCTGGAAATATTGGAGGAATACGATAAATTTAGTTTTGATTAGCCAAAGATACTTGGAGAAATCAAGATTCAAACTATTTTAAAGGAAGAGCAAAACTCTAATAGGCAGATGAAAGGAGGAGTATCAGGTGGAGAGGTCTTATAGCATAGATGCCCATGGACCCCACTGCTTTTGCACTGTCTTCTCTTTTCCATCCTGCACCTATGGCCTCACTGGAATCAGCTGATGAAGAAGAGAAGACTTGAACTGATTTACAGATGGTTCTGCATGATATGAGGTGCCACTTGAAAGTGGACAACTGAAGCATTGCCATCCTTCTCTAGCACAGGTCTGAAGGACAGTAGTAAAGGGAAATCCTTTCACCTAGAGATTTTAGTTCCAGAAAGAGAAATACTTTCACCATGCAACGCAATGATTCCATTGATCTGGAAGTTAAGACTGGCACTCTGCCTCTTTGGTCTTCTCATGCCTCTTGGTTAACAGGCAAAGAAGGAGTTATGGAGTTTGTTGGGGTGATTGGTCCTGACTAACACAAAGAAGGTAACAAAGAGCATACCTAGAATACAGGATATCCTTTAGTGCATCTCCTAGCATTACCGTGCCCTGTGATCAAGGTCAATGGGAAATGACAACAATTTAATCCAGGAAGGACAATAAATAGCCCAGACCCTTCAGGGACAAATGTTTGGGACACCCCACCAGGTAAAGAACCACAACTAGCTGAGGTGTTTGCCGAAGGCAAAGAGAAATAAGAATGAATAGTAGAAGAAGGTATTTGTGAATACCAACTATGACCATATGTAACTATAGGAAGGAGTATTGTTATGTGTATTTTCTCTTTATTTTGCTATGAATACTTTTTGTGCATATATACATAGGTTGAACATTTATCTTTGTCTTTTTTCTTATTTCCTTATCAAGTATTGTAACATGCATTGACTTTATATCGGTATTTAAGTATTGTTAATTTTATATCATAGTGTTAACTTATGGTATATTAGGAGAAGCATAAACATTACTCAAGGATTTTACCTCCTCTCCTGGGGAAGGGGTTAGTGTGTTTTCAGTTGTATACCAGGTAGCTGTATCATGTTAGATGGAATTATGACCTTGTTACTGTCTCCATTTGAAGATTAAGTATGTTTTAAGACACTAAGTATGGGTGCCAAATTGACAAAGGGTAGACTTGTGATAGTTAATTTTATGAGTCAACTTGACTAGGTTTAGGGATGCCCAGATTACCGATAAAGTATTATTCTTGGGTGTGTCTGTGAGGGTGTTTCTGGAGGAGATTAGCATTTAAATTAATAGACTGGGTAAAGAAGATTCACCCTCACAATTTGATTTGGCATCATTTGATCCATTGAAGGCCTAAACAGAACAAAAAGGTGGAGGAACAGTGAGTTTGCTTTCTCTGCTTGAGCTGGAACATCCATAGTCTCTTGTTCTCTGATCTTAGCACTACTGGTTCTCAGGACTTTGGGTTAGGACCGACACACTATTTGTCCTCTTGGTTCTCAGGCCTTGGGGTTTTGACTGAAATTATATCACCGGCTTTCCTGAGCTTCTAGCTTACAGATAGCAGAGTATGACACATCTCAGACTTCATAACTGCATGAACCAATCCCTCACAAAAAAATCTCA
This sequence comes from Carlito syrichta, assembly GCF_000164805.1. Classification (NCBI taxonomy): domain Eukaryota; kingdom Metazoa; phylum Chordata; class Mammalia; order Primates; family Tarsiidae; genus Carlito; species Carlito syrichta. The sequence goes on along the minus strand of NW_007245702.1, from coordinate 53,223 downwards.
TATATATTCAGGAGGTATCCAAAAATATATACACATTTTAAGAAATGCTATCTGTGTATTACTTTTCAAAGCTGAATTAAATTATGATAACAACATGTAGTATGATGTTTGCTCAATTGTGCTTCTGCCATTTTCCTTGACTGTCCTACCTGTTGCATGGTAATCTAGAATTCATTTGATTAATGCCACCTTTTGAGCAAACGTCTCTCTATAAATCCTGTGGATTCTATTTCTCTAAAGAACTCTGCCTAATACAATAGGATTAAATGTGAGGATTTTGGGTTCAGTCAGATTTGGTTCAAATTTATGTTTGTTCAGATGATAGGCTACACTCATAAGCTCTTTAAATCTGTTTCTTCATCTGAAGAACGGAAAAGTACTACTGATACTATCTAGCTCATAAGCTTTTAAGAAAGATTAGTGGAATACAATTTGTGCCAAAATAAACATTCAATAAACTTCAGTGATGATTTGTAGAATCCAAGTGTCAGCACCTGAGATATGGGGCTGGTGCTTAACAGGGGTTCAGCTAGTATTTCATAAGTGAATTTATTATGTTAGAAAGATCAGCTAAGATAATGATATATAAGTGTACCTAGGGCAAGCTAGGGGAATGGTGACAAAATGTATATGTTTGTCCACAGGGAAAGCAATGACCATGTTGATCAGGTTGGTCTGTTTGCATAAATAGATGGCATTGAGGAAGGTAATAAGGGAATTAGCTAGGTCAATGTCAGTGAAGTCAGAAGGAGGAATTGGTAGAGTGAGAAGGAGTCAAAGACGTATAAGACTGAACTATTTAAAAAAATGATTGTTTTGATGTAGGAGGAAGGGGAAGGTATAAAAAACAACTCTGATATTCATAGGAGAAATTTTCTAAAGGAGGGAGTTAACACATTCTGTGTAGATTTCTACATTTGATATATAATGGAGCAGTTTATTTACCACAGAATAGGGGTCCCGATGCTGGGATTAGAGGTAGAAATCTTGTACTTCTCATATAGTTTTTCTACTTAATATATGTGTTACTTTAGGGAAGTTACTATACCTCCGTAAGCATCTTTTTCTTAATTTCTAGAATAGAGAAGATAAATGTTATGAACCGATTGTTTTCCTCCCTCAATATTTACATGTTGAAATATAGTTCCCAGTATTATTGTATTTGAAGTGGGGCCTTTGGGAGGTAATTCGGTACTGAGAGTGAAGCCTTCATGGATTAGATTAGTGCCCTTATAAGAAGAGACCAAAGAGGTAGCTCACTCTTTTTCTTCCATATGAGGAGGATATAACAAAAAGTTAGCAGTCTGCAACCCAAAAGAGTACCCTCATCATTACCTGTCCATGTTGGCACCCTGATCTCAGACTTCTGGCCACCAGAATTGTGAGAAATACATTTCTATTGTTTATTAGCTACCTATCTATGATACTTTAGCATAGAAGTCCAAACTGACTGTGACAATAATATTCATAACATTTGTTTGTTTTATAAAGAGTGGAATGTTATGCAGAATTAGTTGCTTTTCCTTGATTTTGGTCCAGAGATTTTAAAACAAGGTAAGATAAAAGGCAGCTATTAGAATATGTGGAGATAATTGGTTTGGCAATAGGAATTGGTAGGAAAAAAATTTATGTAGCTACATCTATATTTAAATGAATTTCTTTTCCCAAGTCACTTCTATATTTCCTGTTCCAGTGACTGCCAGCTTCATCCATCTACTGCCCAAGTCAGTAAATTAGCATTTCTCACTCCATTCAAACACTCAACCATTTACTTAGGTTATGAGGAACAGGATACAATTCCATATAGTTCTAAAATATATGGGGCTTATTCTAAGTACATGAAGAGAATTTTTCCCTCAATTACAGAAAAATTAACAGTAATTAAAATGTTTTCTTAGAAATGAGATGTTTACGAAGGTCAACTGGTGCTCTAGATAAGCTATTACACTTATCTTTTACACTATCACTTCCCCAATTCTTAGTATAGTACATGGCTTATAGGAAAGGCTCAGTGAATCTGATTTAAACTCAGAAGATGCTTGGTTATCACAGAATGGGAGAAAAGAAAGTAAATAGACCAGTGAAACATTTTCACTGAGCCTGTACACCTCTAGTGTACTGCTCTCATCCTTTTACCTGCTAATATGGATGGGTGAACCTAATAATTTCTTGCTTTTCCATCCTCCACTTCATGCTTCTCTTTACCTTACTTTAATATTTAATTGTTCATGGTGAGGTATGGGAGCTATCTTGCATACTCTCAGATCGTGACTGGCACATTCTCTGCCCAGAAGCAAGATCCAAATGAAGATATGTTATATCATTTTTCTCCTTGTAAGAAGTAGTTACAACAGTACTAGAGAGGGAGGTGATGGTGATTCATAGCTTTAAAAATTTTATCAGAAAACAAAAAAGATAAAAAACAAGCCAGCTAAGTGTCCAATTCACAAAGTCAGAAGGAGAAAGTTGAGCAAACTCAAATAAGCAGACAAGAAATAACGAAGGGAGGATCTGTGAAATACAATGCAAAATAACATCATAAAAAACAATAGAAACATTTAACTAAGCCTCAGATTCTTCAGATGATTAATGATATACAGAGACCTCCGGCAAGACTGATAAAGAAAAAAGAAATAAAAAGAGAAATGGCATGTAAATAGGCAAAACAGAATGAAAAAGGAAAACTGTAATCATTATGGAGGGCAAGAAATAAAACATCATTAAGTAAATTATACTTTAATTAATTTAAAATACAGTATGAAATATATACATACTTGAAAAAATGCTACAGGCCACAAACAGAAGGAAATAGAAAATTGACTAGACTAATAAATGTGTAAATAATTTGAAAGCATATTTAAAGACTCCTTTTTCTGAAACCCCTAGGCTAAAATTCTAGCAAAATTTCACAAAGCTGTCATTCCAATCTTCTAAAAATTATCCCAGATATGAAAAATTGCAAAATCTTCCAACTTACTTTGTGTTGTTAGATTAAGCTTGATTTTAAACTAGGTAAAGATAGCACAAGAGAAACTTCCTACTTTCTTTCAAACACAGATGTGAAACTCCTTAATAGAATATTAGTCAAAAGAATACAAAAGTATATAAAAATAACATATCATGAAAAAACAGTTTATCTAGGAATGCAAGAATGTTTCAATATTTTAAAATACCCTAAGAATTGAATTTGTCCATAGTTAATTGAAGGTGAAAAATCATAGTAATCCTAATACTTGCAAAAACCATAGCATTTGGTAAATTCTATTTATTATAATATTTTTGGGAGACAAAGATTATGGAAAAATTTTAGTGTTTATATACCAAATTTTATTAGCAAGTATACTTAGTGAAAAAACAAGAAAAACAAGACATATTTTTTTCAAGATCAGAAACAAGACAAGAATTTCCATTGTCACTGTCACTGTTTTGTACAATATTGATGTTCTGTTAAATACTATAAATAAAGAAGCAGAAAACAAAAAAAGAAATTAAAATTAATAGGAGAGAGTTGTATCTGGCACTATCTGCAGATATTATGATTATCTGCTACTGGTTGAGTATCTTGTTTGAAGTGCTTGGGACAAAAAGTGTTTCAGATTTGGATTCTTTTTTGAATTTTGGAATCATTTCATACACCTAATAAGATATCTTGGAGATGGGAACCAAATCTAGACATAAAATTTATGTTTCATATGCATGCATCTTATACACATAGCCTGAAGATAATTTTATACTAGATTTTAATTAATTTTGTATAATTATGAATATATGAAAAAAGTTGTATATATGAATATATGAAAAAGTTGTATATATGAAAAAAGTTGTTTTTGTCTTATAAACGTTATTTTTATGTATTTACTTAAAATTTTTTAAAAATTCAAAAGCTTTCAGGATACAAGTGTTTTTGGGTTACATGGATGAATTGTATAGTGGTGAAGTTGGGCTTTTATGGTACTTATCACTTAAATAGCATACAATGTACCTGATAAGCAATTTTTCATCTTTCACCCCTCTACCCTCCCCCATTCTGAGTCTCCAATATTCATTATACCACTATGTATGCCTTTTAAGTTCCATAGTTTAACTCCCATTCATTGGTGAGTATACATGGTATTTCGTTTTCCATTGTTGTATTACTTTGCTTAGGATAATGACCACCAGTTCCATCCAAGTTGCTGCAAAAGTCATTATTTCATTCTTTTTTTATGGCTCAGTAGTATTCTGTGGTGTGTGTGTGTGTGTGTGTGTGTGTGTGTGTGTGTGAGTGTGTATCACATTTTAAAAATCTACTCATCAGTTGATGGGCATTTAAGTAGATTCCATATCTTTGCGATTGTGAATTGTGTTGTGATAAACATATGTGCAGGTGTCTTTTTTGTATAGTGGTTACTTTTTCTTTGGGTAGATACCTAGTAGTGTGATTGCTGTGTTTAATGGTAGATCTACTTTGAGTTCTTTGAGAAATTACCATACTGTTTTCCATAGAGGTGGTACCAATTTATATTCCTACTCACAGTGTATACGTGTTCCTTTTTCACTGCTTCCATGCCAGCATCTATTGCTTTTTGAATTTTTAGTAATGGTCATTCTGACCAGGGTAAATTGGTATCTCCTTGTGATTTTAATTTGCATTTCCCTGATGATTAGTGATGTTGATCATTTTTTCATAAGTTTGTTGGCCATTTGTATATCTTCTTTTGAGAAATGTCTGTTCATGTTGTTTGCCCACTTTTTAATGGATTTTAAAAAATGTTTAATTTTGAAGACGAGGGTTACAGCTCAGGGTTAGGTATACAAATGTTCATCATGCAGGTACCCTTGGTGAGGAGGTGTGCCCCATCCCCTCCCTCTGGCAGTTTCCCACTACTGCCAATCCCTTTTTCAAGTTGCTGTGAAGTTTATAATTTAGTCCATCTTTATGGCTGCCTAATTAAAAAAAAATCCTGTTCTCTTTTGATGGGCAGCATGGTTGGTTCCATGTTTTTGCTATTGTAAATAATGCTGCAATAAACATGTGGGTCTAGGATTATTTTCATAGAGTGATTTGAGTTCTTCTGGATATATTCCCAGTAGGGAGATGGCAGGATCATATGGAAGGTCGATTTTTAGATCTTTTAGGAATTGCCACACTGTTTTCCACAGAGGTTGTACTAGTTTACACTCTCATCAACAGCGTAGAAGTGTTTCCTTTTCTCCACAGCCTCTCCAGCATCTGTTGTTTTTTTGAGTTACTGATGATGACCATCCTGACTGGAGTTAGATGGTATCTCAGTGTGGTTTTAGTTTGCATTTCTTTAATGATGAGTGAGACTGAGCATTTTTTCATGTATCTGTTGGTTGCTTGTATGTCTTCTTTATTATTATTTTTTATTATAAAGATGTGGGGCACAATTCAGGGTTAGGTTTACAAACATTGATTATGCTGCATGTCTTCTTTTGAGAAGAATCTATTCATATCTTTTGCCCACTTTGTAATTGGACTGTTTGTTTTTTTTCTTTTCGACACATTTGAGTTCCTTGTAGCTGGAATTTATTTTTTCCATGCTGATTTGTTTGAGTTCCTTGTATATTCTGGATATTAGTTCTTTGTTGGATGTATAGTTTGTAAATATTTTCTTCCATTTTGTATGTTGTTGATTTACTCTGTTGATTATTTCTTTTGTTATGCAGAAGATTTTAAGTTTAATAAAGTCCAACTTACTTATTTTTGTTTTTGTTGCATTTTTGGGGTCTTAACAATCCCACTAGCAGGCTTCTACCTAAAGAAAAAGATGACATAAATTCTTTGTCTAGGCCAATATCCAGGAGAGTTTTTCTTCTAAAATTTTTTTCCTTTTTTTAAATTATAAAGATGGGGATATAAATACCTAACAATTCAGGGTTAGGTATACAAACGTTATTTTATGCAGGTACCCTTGTTGATGAGGTATGCCCCTTCCTCCCCTAGCAGTTTCCCTCAACTGCCAATCCCACTTCCCCTCCCCTAACAGTTTCCCACTACTGCCAATTCCTTTCTGATAGTATTATAATAATTGTTCAAGGTCCGCTTATAAGTGAAAACATATAAAACATCATTGAGTATGAACGACTCTAAATCCATCCAAGTTGCTGTGAAGTCCATATGTTTGTCCTTCTTTATGGCTGCATAATATTCCATTGTGTCTTCTAAAATTTTTAAAACGTCAGACTTGACATTTAAGTCTTTATTACAGCTTGAGTTAGTGAGAGATATGGTGAGAGATAGGAATTAAGACTAATTCTTCTGCATGTGGCTATTCAACTTCCCAGCACTATTTATTGAATAGGGTGTCCTTTGCCAGTGTATTTTTTTCTACTTTGTTAAAGATTAGTTGGTTGTAGATATTTGGTTTTATTTATGGGTTATCTGTTCTGTTCCATTGGCCTGTATGTCTACTTTTGTTTTCGTACCTTGATATTTTGGTTACTAAAACCTTGTAGTATAATTTGAAGGCAGGTGATATTAACACCTCCAGCTTTCTTTTTGCTTAGGATTGCTTTGGCTATTCAAGCTCTTTTTTGGTTCTATATACATTTTAGAATAATTTTTTTCTTATTCTGTAACAAAAAAATGATGTTATAATTTGTTAGGGGTCACACTGAATCTGTAGACTGCTTTGAGCCATATAATCATTTTAATGATATTGATTCTTCCCATCCATGAGCATGGGATATTTTTCCATTTGCTTGTGTCATCTATAATTTATTTTATCAAAGTTTTGTAGTTAGTTCTCCTTTTAGAGATCTTTGACTTCCTTAGTTAAATAAATTCCTAGGTATTTCATTTTATTTTTGGCAGCTATTGTAAATAGTATTGAACTATTTATTTGATTCTCAGCATAGTTATTATTGGTGTATAACAATGTTACTGATTTGTGTATGTTGGCTTTATCAACTGAGATTTTACTGAATTCATATATGAAATCTAGGAGTCTTTTGGAGGTGTCTTCCGGGTTTCTAGGCATTGCATCATATCATTGACAAATAGAGATAGTTTGGCTTCATCTCTTCCAATCTGGATATGCTTTATTTCTTTCTCTTGCCAGATTGCTCTGGCTAGGACTTCCAGTACTATGGTTGAGTAGAAATAGTGAAAGTGGGCATCCTTGTCTTATTCCAGTTCTGAGGGGGAATGTGTTCAACTTTTCCCCATTTGGCATAATGTTGGCTATGGGTTTGTCATATATGGCTTTTATTATTTTGAGATATGTTCCCTTTTTTTTAATCAATATTTTTTATTATGATTTTGTGGGGTACAGTTAAGGGTTAGGTGCACAATTACGTTTCATTCAGGCACCCTGTTGATAAGAGGTGTTTCCCCATCCCCAGACAGATATTTACGACTGTTAATCCCATCCCCTCCCCCCCATAGTTTCCCAGTACCGTCAGTCATTTTCTTATAGTATTACATTGGATGTTCAAGGTCCATTATATGAATGAGAACATGTGATACTTGGATCTTTGTTTCTGTGAGTGGTCACTTAGTATTATAGACTCTAGTTCCATCCAGGTTGCTGCGAAATTCATGATTTTGTTCTTTTTTATGGCTGCATGCTATTCCATCATGTATATGTACCAAATTTTTTTAATCCAGTCCTCTTTTGATGGGCAGCATGGTTGTTTCCAGGTTCTTGCTGTTGTGAACAATGCTGCGATAAACATACGTGTGCAGGTATCTTTTTTATAGACTGATTTGAGGTCTTCAGGGTATATTCCCAGTAGGGGGATTGCGGGGTCATATGGGAGGTTGATATTTAGAGCTTTAGGAATTGCCACACTGCTTTCCACAGAGGTTGCACTAGTTTACACTCCCACCAACAGTGTAGAAGTGTTCCCTTTTCGCCACACTCTCTCCAGCAGCTGTTATTTTTTGAGTTGTTGATAATTGCCATTCTGACTGGAGTTAGGTGGTATCTCAGTGTGGTTTTGATTTGCATCTCCCTGATGATTAGTGAGGTTGAGCATTTCTTCATGTGTTTGTTGGCTGCTCGGATGTCTTCTTTTGTGAAGTATCTGTTCAGAGATATGTTCCTTTTATGTCTATTATATTGAAGTTTTATGATGAAGAGATGCTAAATTTTATCAAATGCTTCTTCTGCATTTAATAAAATAATCATATAACTATTTCTGCTAATTTTTGTTTTCCATGTGTGGGATGTTTTTTCTACCCTTTACAACAAGTCTGTAAGAATCTTTGTGCGTTAAGTGGGTCTCTTAAAGGCAGTAAATATTTGAATTGTGTCTTTTTATCCATTCCGCCAATCTCTGTCTTTTAAATGGGGCATTTAGATCATTTATATTCAAAATTAATATTGATATGTGTGTTACCGTTTCAGTCATCATGTTGATTGTTATCAAGCTGCTTTGTTTTTTGCACTGTTATTGTTTTATAAACCTCTTGAGTTTTATACTTCAAAGGCTTTTTTCTACTGCTGTGTTTTGACCTTTTCTTTCAATGTTTAGAACTCTTTTGATAATTTTTTATAGAGCTAGTCTAGTGATGACAAATTTCCTCAACAGTTGCTTATCTGGCAAAGACTATTTCTTTTTCATTTATGAAAATGTATGAAGTTTTATAAACTTATAAAACTTAGTTTTTTAGGATACAAAATTCTTGGCTAATAGTTATTCTGCTTAAGGAGACTAAAAATAGGACCCCAATTTCTTTTGGCTTGTAAGATTTCTGTTGGTCTGATAGGTTTTCCTTTATTAGTTATTTGATGCTTTAGTTTCACTGTTATTAGAATTTTTTTCTTCACATAGACTTTACAAATTCTGATGACTATATACCTTATAATGTTCTTTTTGCAGTGAATTTCCCAGAAGTTTTTGAGCTTCTTGTATCTGGATGTCTAAAACTCTAGCAAGATTCAGGAAGTTTTCCTCAATTATTCCCTCAAATTTCCTCTTTCTCTCTCTCTTCTCTCTCTTCGTTCTCTCTCTCTCTCTCTATTTCTTCCTCTCTCTCTCTTTCCTTCCTTCCTTCCTTGCTTTTTTCTTCTCCTTCAGAAATACCTGTGATTCTTAGGTTTAAATGTTTTACATAGTTCCATACTTCTCCAAGTTTGTTCTTTCATTTTTTTTCTTTATTTGCATCTGATTGGCTTAGTACTAAAGCCTTGTCTTCAAGTTCTGAAATTCCTTTTTCTACTTGACCTAGTTTATTTTTAAAAATTTCCACTACATTGTGTAATTCCCTAAATGAGTCTTTCATTTCCAGAAGTTCTGTTTTTATTTTTTTTACTATCTTTTTAGAAAATTTTTAATTCATGTCTTGAACTTTTTAAAAATACTTTTTATTTTGATTTTCTACTTTATCTTGGATCTCATTAAATGACTTTACAATCAGTCTTTTGAATTCTTTATCTAGTGTATCAAGGATTTCATTTTGGTTTGGATCTATTGCCGGGTAGTTAATGATCTTTTGGGGGTATTGTAAAACTCTGTTATTTCATATTGCTAGAATTATTTTTCTGGCTCCTTCTCATCTTGGTAAACTATTTCTTCTTATTATTTAAAAAATTTTTTTTGATTTGACTGCTTTTTTCCCCTTGAGGATGTGAATTTAATGTGTGTAGTTTATGATCATCTAGCTTTGGCTGTGGGCGTTTTCAGTGACAAAGATTCCATATGAGTTCCTTGGGTATAGAGAATCTTTGTCCGTTGGCTTTCTCAGATGTTGTTTGTAGTAGCAATGTATTAGGTGTGTAAGTAGATTCACTGTCTCCTGTGGGACTGGACTGCCAGAGGTCACATTAAGCTTATCCCATTCCCCAGTGGTATGCACTTTTTTTCCAGTAACTTTTTCACTGGATTGAACAGTTAAGCCTTCAGGCTGGTAGGAGGCACCTACTGATCAGAACTGGCTGTGACTGAAGCTGATGGGTATATGTAATACCCCAATGACGGGCAAAATCCCAGCAGAAGAGGCTGAGGGAATCTCCCAGTGAAATTCTCTGAGGTCTTTGCTGGGGGGAAGGGAAGGGGCCACTTCAGTCCTACTTCTAGTGTAGCAGGAAAGCAATCTGCCTCCCATCATGCCCCATCTTGGTGTTTCAGATATTCAGATCAGACATGCACTGATGTTCTATGTAGAGTAGAAGTGGGACCTCATCCTTTATGCAAGCCTGAACCTGCAGGCACACCTCCCATGGGGATACATTTACCTTGAAGTGCTGCAGAAAGTCTGTCTACATGTATACTCACACTGAGCTCCCACAAGAGAAGTCCCAGCTTTGTCTGCAGTGGTGGGTGAGGGGAAGACTCTCCATTCCCAATGCCTTTCATGAATGCTAGGGTTGTTAGATTGCTGGGGCACAACTGCAGTCTTCCCCTGCTGAGCCCAGCACTGTGTTCATGTCTCTGCTGAAAGAAAAGAAACCTCTCTCAAGTGGGAAGTACTAGGAAACTGAGAAGCCTGTATTCTGGATTGTTTTGTGCCATGGAGTGTTCCCTTAGTGGGGTGTACGTTAGAAGTAGTAATCCCTGAGGGTCAGACTACTGTGAGTACTGCTTCTCTTCTGAGTCTAGCAACCATGTGGGACTGCCACAATCCAGATTAGTGGTGGAACGTGTCTGCAAGTGAGGCAGTGATGTGAAGAGACATGGGCTGAAGGTCTCTGAGCAGAGCCATGTCTCAAAATGGGTGTACACCTAGGAAAGCACCCGTTACTACAGCTATGGTGCAGGAGGAAAGGGAAGAGACCATAAAGAGTCTCTGAGTCCCTAAATCAAAAAGGCAAAAAAACTCTTCTTGAGTTCGGGTACTAGCTGTCTGCTAGAAGGCCTAAAGGTGCCGAAAACCCTCCCACCTACCCTTTGCATGGAATACTGAGTCTCTCTGCTAAAGAGAGGGTTTGATCTCTGCTAAATTTTTGTTACTTTCTTTTTTTGTTTGTGCTGTAGATTCTCCCGATGAACTCTCTGATAGGTCCCATGACTCTCTCCTTAACACTGCATTTGGACTTTAATTATTTCTCTGTACTTTTGGTTCTATTTTCTGAAGAGAATTGGTCACTGGTATCTCTAGACAGCCATCTGGAAAAGCTGTCTGATGCCCCAGGTTAGGAACTGGTCTGCAGAGTGTACAGTGATTTGGACTTTACTCATAGCTCTAGAGGGAGATGATGTTGGATGGATGAGGCTGATCCATCCTTTGATTTCCCTGTGGCAGATGAAAGTACCAGCTTTGAAAGTGGTGGCAAGGGCAGTGACATAGACTCTGTAAGATTTCTTAGATTATATATAGCCTTATTGTGGTAGCTTTCTGTGGCAGTACTATGCTGCGTACATGAATATATTCAAGGCCTTCTGAATATCCGGGGTGTGGTCAATTGTATTAGCTGAGATGTGCACCAGTTTTCTCTTTCCTGAGTGCTGTGTTAATAGAAACAAAGTTTACACTTGTGATGTCTTATCAGTGCCTAAAAATTTTGTGGTTTTTGGAGCATTTCAGATTTTGTTTAGGAATGTTCAACCTACATATTAGCTTCCCAAGGATGACATAACAAATTACCACAAACTTGCTGGTTTAAAACAATAGAAGTTTATTCTTTCACATTTAATGAGACCAGAACCCCAAAATCAAAGTTTCAGCAGGGTGGGTTCCTTCAGGAGACTCTGAAGGAGAATCTATTTTGTGCCTCTTTCCTAGCTGCAAGTTGTTGTTGGGAATTCTTGGCTTTCCTTTGCTTGCAGATAAATCACTCCAATTGCTGCCTTCATGATAGCATGGCCCATTTCTTCATCTGTGTGTCTTTACATGGCCTTCTTATAAGGACACCAGTCATTGGATTTAGAGTCCATTTTAATGTTTCATGATCTCATTTTTACTAATTACATTGGCAAAGACCCTCTTTCTAAAAAGAGTGAAATTCTCAGGTTCAGGCATATGAAATTTGGGGGATACTATTTAACCCAGTACATCTTCACAGAAAGAATAAATTCAACAGAATCAAGAGACAAAGCTAGAATGTATATGCAAAATTGCCAGATGCAAAATCAATGTTTAATAATCAATAATATTTCCCTATAAGTATAGCCAAGTAGAAAATATAATCAGAAATAAAATATTTACAATAGCAACAAAATCCATAAAGTTTATAGGAATAAAAATATCAAAGAATATATAAGACACTTATAAAGAAAATTTAAAAGTTCTATTAAAGTGTATAAAACTTTGAATAAAAAGAGACACTTTTATAACCTTAACGGGATGGCTTAATGTTATAAAGATGTATATGTACATTCTCTTATTAATTATAAATTCAGTGCTATCCCAATTAAAATCTGTATCACTTTTATGAGCAGCTCACTATAAACTTATTCTAAAATTTATATGGGAGAATAGAGATCCAGAAATAGGAAATTTTGAAAGAGAAATGTAAGAGAGGAAAATCCCATATTTTAAAATGATACATACAAATAAAAAGATAAGCCTCAAGCATATTAGCATAGATATTTATAGGGGATGAAGAAAATGGGAGTAGAAACAAATGGTCATAAATGCACACAAAAAAGAAGGGCCTTGCTCTGACCCATGGTAGAAGGAGTGAATGAATTTAGGTTTAAAATAAGTTGTTCAATGAGCATATAATCAGAACAATGCCATTTCTTAAATGATTTCTATTTCTGTAGAAGGGAAATGACATTTAACAGCATTTCCATATGTCAGGGATCTGTGTGCCAGGTGTCCATATCTTTAAAAATGTCATCCATCTATCTTAGTTTTCTAGTGCTGCCATAACAAATCACCACAAACTTGGTAGCTTAAAGCAACAGATATTTTCCCCCCAGTCTAGAGGCTGGAAGTCTGAAATTAAGGTGAAGTCAGGGTTGGTTTCTTCTGGAGACGCTGAGGATGAAATCATTTTCTGCCTCTCCTAGCTTCTGTTGGTTGCTAGGAATCCTTGACATTCCTTGACTTGGAGATATAATCCCTCAGTCTCTGCCTCCCTTGTCAAATTGCCTGCATTTCCATGTTTCTCCTCTTCTCTTCTAAGGACACTTGTCAATGGAATTAAGGCAGAACCTAATTTAGGATGATCTCTTGAGATCCTTAACTTAATTACATTTGCAAATGCCCAATTTCTGATTTTGGTCACATTCACAGGTTCCATTTAAACATGACTTGTAGAGGGCCACCATTCAATTTACTCTATTCTTCATTTTTATATCTAATCTAAGGACCACAGTATTTTTACATGATGGGTATTTTATCCACACATAATAGATAATTAACTGTTGCTCAAGGAAATCTGTCTACTTCCTTATGTTTCCTTCTCACTCTCTCCTCACTTGTCTGATATCATTTCTGTTTCCTTCTTTCACTGCAACTGTTAGTCACCTTGTCCTTGTATTTTGTAAATGAGTCTTTAATATTAAAATTTGAAGTTTAGGTGAATAAAAATACAAATTCCAAAGAGAATACATGTATATCATTGCCACAGACTACACTTTTAAAAATCAGATATTAATTTTCTTTAATCTAAAGAAAAATGCCAAACCATTTTTAAACTTGTAAAATGTGCACACCTAAAAACATCTTAGGTTGAAGAGGCATAAAATAGCTATTAAATACAATTACAAAAAAAATTCTAACTCTAATGATATGTGGTAAAAGCTATATTTATAGTAAAATTTCTAGTCATAAATGTTTGTAATATTGTGCAACAAAGAATGGAAACAAAAGGAGAATTGAACATCAAAAGCTAGACAGATAAGACAAATCTCAATAAAACATAAATAAAAAAACCAGATAAAAATAATGCATTAAAGATAGTTGTCTTTATGATAAGCCCAAGAACAATTTCTTTTTAATTGTGATATAAAACATATAACATACAATTTACATTGTAACCATTTTTAAGGATGTCATGCAGTAATTTTAACTAATGCATATTGTTCTCTAGAAATTTTCTGTCTTGCAAAACTGAATCTCTATATTCATTGGACAAGAAATCCCCTTTTCTCCTTTCCCCTAGGACCTGGAAACCACCATTATACTTTCTGTTTCTAAGAGTCTGACTACTTTAGATACTTCATATTAATGGAATCATGCAGTATTTTTCTGGTGCTGACTTCTTTCACTAAGCATATTGACCTCAAGATTCATCCATGTTGCAGCATATGACAGAATTTTTTTTTAAAAGGATAAATCATATTCCATTGTATGTACCACATTTCTTTTTTTTTTATTATAAAGCTGTGGGGTACAATTCTGGGTTAAGTATACAAACATTGATTATGCAGGTACCCTTGTTGATGAGGTATGTCCCTTCTTCTTGTAGCAGTTTCCCTCGACTGCCAGTCCCACCCTCCCTCCCCTGACAGTTTTCCATTACTGCCAAATGCTTTCTTATAGTATTATAATTGTTCAAGGGCCGCTTATGAGTGAGAACATATGGTACTCTGTTCTTTGTTTCTGTGATAGATCACTGAGTATGATCAACTCCAGACCTATCCAAGTTGCTGTGAAGTCCATATATTTGTCCTTCTTTATGGCTGCATAATATTCCATTGTGTATATGTACCACATTTTCTTTATCCAGTCCAGCTTCGATGGGTAACATGGTTGGTTCCAGGTTTTTGCCACTGTGAATAGAGCTGCAACAAACATACATGTGCAGGTATCTTTTTTGTAGAATGATTTGAGTTCCTCCAGGTCTATTCCCAATAGGGGAATTGCTGGGTCATATGGAAGGTCAATTTCTAGTTCTTTCAGAAATCGCCACACTGTCTTCCAAAGAGGTTGTACTAGTGTGCATTCCTACCAACAGTGTACCGCATTTCTTTATCCATTCATCTGTTGATAAACATTTAAGTTTTTCCTACCTCTTGGTTCTTGTGAGTGATACTGCAACAAACATGGGGGTGCAACAATCTCTACAAGATCCTTATTTCAATGTTTTTTTGGATAAATACCCAGAAGTGGGATTGCTGAACCATATGATACTTCTCTTTTTAATTTTTTTGGAGGACCTCCATACTGCCTTCCATAGCAGCTACATAAATTTACTTTTTCACCAATAGTATACAAGAGTTCCAATTTCTTTACATTCTTGCCACTACTTGTTATTTTTGTTTTTTAATAACCATCCTAATAGGTGTGATGTGAGAGTTTATTGTGATTTTGACTTGCATTTTCTTAATGATTAGTGATCTTGGGCATCTGTTTATTGCCTGTTGCTCATTTGTATGTCTTCATTGGAGAAATGTCTGTTTTAGTCCTTAGCTCATTATTTAATTGTTTTCTTTTATTTTTTGTAATTGAGTCATAGCTCTTTACATATTATGAATATTATGTTCTCATAAGGTATGTGGTTTGTAGATATTTTCTCCCATTCCATAGGTTGCATTTTCACTCTGTTGTTTCCTTTTCTATGCAGAAGTTTTTAAGCATGATGTATTCCCATTTATCTATTTTGCTTTTGCTGCCTGAGTTTTTGGTTTCATATCCAAGAAATTGTTGCTACATCCAATGTCATAAAGTTTTTAAACTATGTTTTCTTCTACAAGTTTTATAGTTTCAGGTCTTGCATTAGGTCTTTAATCAATTTTAAGTTATTTTTTGCAAATGGTGTAAGATAAGAATTCAACTTCATTATTTGGCACATGGGTACCAATTTCTCCAACCACATTTGTTGAAGAGACTATCCTTCCCCATTGTGTAGCCTTGAAACTCACCTGAAGATTATTTAACCATTGTAGGTTACTTAAGAGTACATGTCCATTGCTTGAAACCTGAAGGACAGTTGGTGAATGAAGCCAAGGTACCCAGCTGTGGAGCAGGTGTCCCTGAAAATCCAAACATCCCTGAGCATATCTGGGAACATTCCAAGAAAAACAGTCTCAGATAAAAAGTCAGAAAAATTAGCTTAAAAGCAAGCTTGAAGATGGGTAGCCGGGTAGGTCTTTGGAGTTGTCCTGCTGCTGCTGCCCAGGAGTGTCCTTAGGTAGGTCTTTTTTTAAAAATTGGAGTCTCACTCCATCACCCAGGCTGGAGTGCTGTGGCATACTCATGGCCACCCCAGTGTCAATCTGCTTGGCTCCGGTGATCCTTCCGCCTCAGCCTTCCAAGTATTAATTAACTCATCTACTTGTTAAGCTAGAGTTGTCTGAGTCATTCTTTGGTTTCTTATCTCCTTCCCAGTTTGGAGGAATGTTTTTCTATATAGTCTTGGGCTTTTTGAGGGTAACAATTGGCTTCACGAACAGGATCCAAAAGACCAAACAATGAGTCAGGTAAGGGCATCTGTGGGGGAAACTCTGGGGTGACTAACAACATCCATGTGGGGTGGAGTTTCCCAACTGCTCAATCTTTGTGGGCCCCTGTGTGAGTATGCTCCAAAAATATGGCGGGGATTGAGCAGGTACTGCAAGAAGTTAAAGTGCTAAAAGTACAGTAAGGATGACAAATGTGTTTTCACTTTGGTAGCCTGGCCCTTGCTTTGGGAAGTGAGGTTGGCTGCTGAGAAATTTAGAGCACGAAAAGGAGATAGGAGAGATAAAGGAGGAGCTGCAATTAGAAAGGGGCATATGAGTGTCCATACTAGCTCTGATTGGGGATTTGGTGGAGAAACTGGATAAAAGGGAGAAAGGGAAGGAACTCCTGTGGTTAATATGTTTAAAATTGGGAAAGACCAAAGATTTGTCAGATTTTCTAGGACTCCAGCTGATAAGGTATTATGATCTGTTATTATGCACATTTTAAAACTGATGGGCAATTTACAACAAGAAAAATTCAGAACTCAGATGGTTAACTTGCAACTATAGAGTTAAATAAAGTCTTCTAAAGCTCTCTATCAATTTCTCTCTTTTCTTTTCTGCCTGCTCTGAATCTACTGTAATTAAGCTACTGGTGTTGAGATAAAACTCACTCTTTATGGTACTACGAATTCAAGGCTACTTGGAGATTTTGTTTTACTTACATATTTTGCCAGTTTTAGTTAAAATGTAAACATAGAAAACTCATTTGAATCTAAAGAAAAAAGGTCAAAATAGGTTTTTGTTTTTAAAATCAAACTGACATGAAACTTACCCAAAACTTTGGCCCATAGTTTTACTAGATCGCCTACTGGGACAAATAAACTTTAGCCATGTAAACAAGTATCAACAAAGGTAAAAGCTGTTAAAGTTTGTGTTTAAATACATGTTTAGATATATATAATCATATACGTATATTATACTATGTGTTATGTCTAGCATGGCACCGAGTTGACTTATGAGTAAATGAGTATCATAAATTAAGTAATTCCGAAGATGTTTCAAGTTCAAGTGAATTTAGTAATCTTTAATAAATAAGCTGGCTTTAAAATTATTAGTAGAATAAGTAGAAAAACGTCTTCAGAATTGTCAGTATACATTTTTGTCTGGGTTTACTACTTAGATAAATTTTACATTTGCCTCTGCTAGATATTTTAAGGTATAAGAGTTTGAGGTGAGAGCTATAAGAATACAAACCCAGTCAAAACCAGCATAATTTTTATTTGTGTAATTTTTGACAAATAAAACTATTTAATATTGTTGGTTTAATGAATACCACTCAATTTTCTGAGTTATCAGCAAAGAATACCCATGTGTTTAACTTTAGGGCCTTATATGGGTGAACACCTGATATTCATAGGCTATAAAAATGCTCAGAAAATAACTTTAAGTGATAACTAGCTTTGTCTAATATCTCAATTCTTATCAGTAATCTAGATAAACTGCTAAAAATGAATAAATTAAATAAGTGTAAATGGGATAAATGCATACTAGTAAACTTTTATGTAATATAAAATCTCAGAATTGTTTTAGGTACTCATTAGATGTCAGGGTCATTTCCAAATAAGAAAGGGCTATGGTATGGGAAGCATGTTTCTAAAAACTATAGAGTGGTTCACTATAAAGTATTGATATATGACAAACAATCCAGAAATTACATGGGATACAAATGAGCCAACCCATAGCACCTTTAACAGCCCTATGTGAAAAAGTCAGAAGGCATCTGGAGAATAATAGTAGACTACCCTAAATAAAATGGTGCCTGCTATGCAAAGCAACTGTACGCAATGCTGCTCAATTGCTATAATGAATTATCTTTAAGCTGAGAAGCATCCAAGCTATGACTGATTTGGCTGATGCTTTTTACAGTAGTCTTTTTAGCAGAAGATTCACAGCACTGGTTTGCCTTCACTTGGGAGGACCAACAATGAACTTTTCAGGTGCCACTGTGGTACCTGCACAGCTCTACCTCCTGTCCCAATATGGTTGCACAGGACCTGTCTAGACTCTTTTTACCTAGCTTGGGTTCCCTGTTTCACTATATTGATGACAGCATGCTAACTTCAAAAGTCTCTTGCAGATCTGGAGACTGCCCTACAAGCCATCTTCGATGGCTTAAAGACATGGATTAGGAAGTCATTCCCCAAAAGATACAGGGCCTCAGCATAGCTACTAAATTCCTGGAGCAAAGCAAAAATACTGATGGAAACAAGCCCAAGCATTAGGTGCCCCACTGTCACAATATCCTTTTATATCAGAAGTTACCAGAGATGCCACAGGAATTAGTTGGGTTTTATAGCAAAAGAAGTCAGTGAGAATTGCACCTTTAGAGTTTAATCTCAATTACAGAAGGGGGCAGATAGTGCTGTAAAGTCCTAGAACAACTGCTATTGGCCATATGAGGTGTGATAAGTTCACAAACTCATCCTAGAAAAAGTGCTACATTCTTCATTGCTGCATATCACTATTGGTCACATTTAAAGTATTCCTCTTGGGAAGTTATGCACCAATGCCAGTGACTAGTCCACCCACCAAAGCAATTCTGGAATTTTGGATTTTTAAAAACTGTTTCTCTATCAATGTTTATTTGGATTGCCATGCTTCTCATAGTTCGTCGATGATTTTGACACACAATTCGATGAATTTCTGCACTGTTTTCATCAGTTCTCCACACTGAAGACTATAGGAAATGTGGTTCCAGTTGTGTTCCTTGGTGGAGATCAGAAGGCCTAGCAATATAAACACACAGCAGCACTGACATCTCCTGGAGCGGTAATAGTGCAGGTAGCATAGACAAGGCCATAAATTTACCAACTGGCTGCCGTGTGTAGCACTGTGAGCCAGGCCTGAAACCTGTGGTGGTCGTCCCGGTAGGGAAAATGGGAAAAAACACCTCAGTAATAATATTACAAGAAATGGTACACCCATAAGGGTCTTTACTCAACATCTATGGTTACACCCACAGGATGTTGTTCCTGTTACCCATGGCAGCTGGTAATGTCTTCCTGGACTGGGTCGTGGCTACAGCAGCAGTCAGCAACCAGTCCGATTATTGGGTATATAAATACCTCCTTCTATCAAATAATAATGATATGCCTTGGAATACTCTGCTTTTCTGCTAACAGTATTAGAGAGGCTGGTTCAACAGCATCAATAATACAACACAGGCTCACTGGGGATTGCCTCTACCTGGAGCCCAATTGCCAAGGCAATGGAGACCAAACAACATGTGCCCTTTATAGGTGTTGCCTGTTGCACCTGTATCCCTGATCAAGAGAATAATGCCATAGAAGCTTTAAATCATGTGTCGACTCATTTCCATGATATAACTCAATTAGGTTTCTTTGATTCATTCTGGAACTGGATATGCACTTTACCCACTCATTGGAGTTCTGTTTTGCTAAAAAAAATTATAACTGTAGTTTGCTTTTGCTTTTTATGCTGCTGTGTATACTGTGGATGGGATTTGCAGGCACAAGCCATGCAGTATGTTATAGGCCCATGTGATTCGTCCTCTCATACCTTGCTGAGGGTCTTTCAACAAGATTGGTAGAAAGAATGTAAGTGCTTGGTGTCAGGTGGAATATAAGGCAATGGGGTCCTCCACTAAGTTACTTGAGGGTGTATATCCGCTGCTTGAGCTCATGAAGGCTGGGTGGTGATTCAGGGCCATGGTATCCAGCCAAAGAACAGATATCCCTGAGAACCCAAACATCCCAGAACATACCTGGGAACATACCAAGAAAGAAAGTATCATAGCACCTAGTAGGCAAAGAGTGAAAAAATTCGCTTAAAAGCAGCTTAGAGATGGGTGATGAGATAAATCTTTAAGGTTGTCCTTCTGCTGCTCAGGAATGCCCTGTGTGTAAATCCTAATAAACTCATCTACTCACCAAACTGGACTTGTGCAAGTCATTCTTTGGTCTCTTGACTCCTTTCCAGTTTGGGGGAACATTCTTTTATACAGTCCTGGGTGTTTTCCAGTAACAACTATATATATGAGGGTTTATTTTCGGGCTCTTTGTTCTGTTCCATTGGTCAATATGTCTGTCTCTATGCCAGTACCATACTGTTTTGATTACTATAATTTTGTAATATGTTTGAAAACAGAAATTGCATGACCTCTAGCTTTGTTTTCCTTAAGATTGTTTTTGCTATTTGGGGTCTTTTGACATTTTATATGAATTTGAGAATTTTTTTCTAGTTCTATTAAAATTGCCACTGGGATTTTGATAGATCTGTAGATCACTTTGGATTGCATATACATTTTAACAATATTAAGTGTTCCTAGTCTGTGAACAAAGGATATCTTTCCATGTAGTTGTATCTTCCTCAATTTCTTTCAGCAATGTTTTATAGTTTTCAAAATATAAGTCTTTCACCTTGTTGTTTACATTTATTTCAAAGTATTTTACTTTTTATGATGCTATTAAAGTGAATTGCCTTATTTTTTGGGAATTTTTCATAGCTGATGTATGGAAAAGCTGATTTTTATAACTTGCAAATTTGCTGAATGCATTTACTCATTGTAACAGTTTTGTGGAAAATTCAGGGAGTTCTACATACACTATCATATCATCTGTGAACAAAGATAATTTTACTCCTTTTTTTCTATTTTGTTGCCTTTTTTTTCTTGCTTGAATGCTCTACTAGGACTGCCAGTACTATGCTGACTATAAGTGGTGAGAGTGGATATTCTTTCTCTGTACCAGCACTTAGTGGAAAAGCTTTCAGTTTTTCACCAATGAGTATAATGATTAGCTGTGGACTTTTTATGTGTGACTTTATGTTGAGGTGATTTTTATTTCTAGTTTTTTGAATGTCTTTATAATTGTAGAGTATAAAATTTTATCAAATATATTTTTCTCTGCATCTTTTGAGATGATCATGTGGGTTTTGCCCTTCATTATTTTAATGTAGTATATTACATTGATTATTTTTATATATGAACCACCCTTGCATTAAGGAATATATCTAATTTGACTGTGATGTATAATCCTTACAATGTGTTGTTGAATTGGCTTACTAGTATTTTGGTGAGGATTTTGCATCAAAATTCATTAGAGTCTATAGATTTCTTGCAGTATCAAGCTTTTCTTGTAGTGTCAGGGTAATGCTGTGTTCACAGGATGAATTTGCAAGTGTTCCTTGCTGTTCAATTTTTGGAAGAATTTGAGCAAAATTAATGTTATTTTTTTCTTTAATGTTTGGTAGAATTCTTCAGTGAATCATCTGATCCTAGGCTTTTCTTTGTGTTGAGATTCTTTTATTTTTTCTTGAGTCGGAGTCTCGCTTTGTTGCCCAGACTGGAATTCAGTGGCGTGATCACGACTCACCACAGCCTCAACCTCCTGGGCTTAGGCAATCTGTCAGCTTCAGCCTACCGAGTATCTGGGACTATAGTTGCACACCACGACACCAGGCTAACTGTTGGAATTTTTTATAACTGGTTCAATATTACTTGTATGCCTATTAAGAATTTTGTTTCTTTATGATTTTGTGTTAGTAGGTTTTATGTTTCTAAAAATTTATTCTTATCTTCTAGGTATTCCTATTTGTTGCTTTATAATTGTTTATAATAGTTTCTTATGATTCTTTTTTATTTCTGTGGGATTAGTTGTAATCTGTTTTATCTCATTTCTGATCAGAGGAGACAGTATGACTTCAGTCTTTTTAAATTTGTTAAGACTTATTTTGTGGCCTAACATATGATTTCCTCTGGATAATGTTCCCTCTGTACTTGAGAAGACTGTGTATTTTGCTGTTGGGTGGAGTGTTCTGTATATTTATGTTGGTGTGTTAGGTCTATATAATTGTTCTATGTGGTTTATTTATCTATTGTTGAAAGTGAGGCATTAACATATCTTACTATTATTAACAACATTAATAACAATGTTATTGCTCATTTTTTCAGTTGTCAGTGCTACTTCATATCTTTAGGTGCTTTTTAGGTAAATATATATTTGTAATATATGTTTATACTTAGGTGAATTAATGCTTTTATTATCATATAATGTCCTTTTTTTTCTTTTTTCTTTTTTTTGAGTCCGAGTGAAGGCTGGAGTGTAGTTGCATGATCATGGCTGCTGTAACCTTGACCTGCTGGGCTCAGGTGATCCTTCTGCCTCAGACTCCCATGTAGTTGGCACTATAGGGATACGCCACCACACCAGGTTAATTTTTTGACTTATTGTAGATATCACTATGTTACCCAGCGTTGTCTTGAACTACTGAGCTCAGGCATTCCTCTTGTTTTGGTCTCCCAAAGTGCTGGGATTACAGGTGTGAGTCAGTGTGCCCAGACACTCGTGACAGTTTTTGACTAAAGTCTATTTTGTCTAACATAAATAAGGCTACTCCTGTCCTCTTTTATTTGTTTTTTTAATTTAATTTAACTTTACTTTTTCTTTGAGTCAGAGTCTCTGTCACCCCCGGTGGAGTGCAGTGGCATGCTCACGGCCACTGTAGCCTTGACTTGCTGGGTTTAGGTGATCCTTTCGCCTCAGCCTTCATGTAGCTGGGACCGCAGGCTCACATCACCATGCCCAGTTAATTTTTTTATTTACTGTATAGACAAGGTCTTGCCAAGTGGCCCAGGTTGGTCTTGAACCCCTGGATTCAATCAATTATTTCACTTCCACCTCCCACAGTGTTGGGATTACAGGCATGATCCTCTATGCCCAGCCTCTTTCCCTCTTTTGTTTACCTTTTGCATGGAATATATTTTTCCATCCTTTAACTTTCAGCCTATGTACTTATATCTAAAATGAGCCTCTTGTAGACAGCATATAATTACATCTTGGATTTAGGGGAAAAAAATCCATATAGTCACTCTGTGTTTTGATTGGAAAGTTTAATCTATTTCCACTTGAAATAATTGTTTATAAAGAAAGATTTAATATTATTTTGTTAATTATTTTCTTTATTTCTTGCAGTTATTTTGTTCTATTTTTCTTTTCTTGTGTGCATTTTGTCTAGGTTTTTTTTTGTGTGGTTACCACGGAGATTATATAAAAATATAATTATAACATTCTATTTTAAACGGATAACAGCTTAACTTCAACCACAAACACAAACTCTACTCCTTTACATCACCATTTCCTATTTTATGTTATTGATGTCACAATTGCATTTTACAATTTTTTGTATTCATTATCATAGTTTTATTGTTAGTTATTTTCATACTTTTGTCTTTTAAATTCTATACCCTAATTAAAAATGCTTTATGCAACATTACAATATTGTTTGTTTATGTATTTACCTTTACCAGAGAGTTTTATATTTTCTTTTTCTTTTGTATTCTGTCTAGGAATAACTAGACACTTTAATTTGAAGAATTGCCTTTAGCAATTTCTGTAAGGCAAGTCTAGTGGTGATGAACTCTCAGCTTTTAGTTATCTGGGAATGCCTTTATTTCTATTTCATTTCTGGAGGACAATTTTGCCAAATATTGTATTCTTGGCTGGTACTTTTTTCTTTTAACACTCTGAGTATATCATCTCACCTTCCTCTGGCCTGTAAAATTTCTGCTGAGAAATCTGCTGATAATATTATGGGAGTTCCCTTGTACATGATGAGTTGCTTTTTCTCATTTCTGCCTTAAAGATTTTCTTATTTTCTTTGACTTCTGTCAGTTTGAGTTTAATGTGGCTTAGTATGGATCTCTTTTAGTTCACCTTAGTTGGAGTATTTTAGGCTTCTTGAATTTGAATGTCCATTTCCTTCTTCAGGTTTGGGGAGTTTTTGGCCATTAGTGTTTAAAATATGCTTTCTGCTCTATTATTTTTCTATTTTCCTTCTAGCACTCTCATAATGTGTATACCTATTTGCTTAATGGTGTCCCATAAGTTTCTTAGAACTTACTCACTTCTTTTCATTCTTTTTTCTTCAAGTTCCTCTGATTCAAGAATTGAAAATAAACTGTCTTCAAGTTTGTTAATTCTTTCTTCTTGATCAAGTCTGCTGGTGATACCCTGTAGTGAATTTTTCCAATTAGCTATTGTATTCTTCAGATCCAGAATTTTTGTTTGGTTCATATTTTATACACACACACACACACACACACACACACACACACACTCTTTTCTATTTCTTTGTTGATGTTCTTTTTGTTCA
The DNA here is from genome assembly GCF_000164805.1 of Carlito syrichta. NCBI lineage: Eukaryota > Metazoa > Chordata > Mammalia > Primates > Tarsiidae > Carlito > Carlito syrichta. The sequence goes on along the minus strand of NW_007245702.1, from coordinate 28,827 downwards.
CACATTGTATTTCTGATTTTTTAAAAGTTGTCTATCTGTGTTCAGGCAATTATTTTGAATTTTTTGTTTGGTGGTTCATAGATTTCTTGAGATTTATTTTGTTTCTCTGACTGGACAGTGTTTTCCTGTTTGTGTACCTTGGTTTTTTTTTTGTTGTTGCTGTTGTGATATTTGCATTTTAAAATGCAGCCATATATTTTTGCACCTTGTATGTGTGGTTTTCTTTTTTTAATGGATTGGCTTTATACAAGGGAAGTCCTTAACCACTGAGCCTGGCTAGAGATTCTGGGGGCCTCTCAAACCTCTTGTGGAGGCTTATGCATATAATTTCCCAGTTAGAGAAGTATGCTGGCTTAGTTTTCAGGGGCTTGTAATATCTTCCTCTCTCCATTGTCTGGTTTTGGTCCTGCAACAAGCTCCTGAGCTCTCTTTTGTTCTCTGAAATCCAGGCATCAAGGTTTGCCAGTCATGTAAGTACTCTGAATCAGGCAAGACAGAAACTAGTTTCTTGAACAGTCCTCCAAAAAAACTTTTACAGTGGATGTTTGTTCCATCTTCTCTTTTCTTCCCAAAAGGGAAGTCACTAACTGGGAAATTTCTTCTGATTTCAGTGAGCTGTGGCAGTTTCTGTTTGTGATTTATAATTTCTCTGGTATTGTCACAGCTGCTGAGCTCTTTTTTTTTTGTTTTCAACAAGCCCCCAGCATCCTAAGCAATAATAGTTTCTTGTCAGTGCTTAGAGTCCAGTGAGACAGAAACCAGTACCTCAGTCCCCACCTCACCCCACTGAAAATTAATGTCTACACTTCTCTTTCCCTATCAAGGAGAAATTTCAAGTTGAGGTTTGCTCCACATTTCCCTGTGCTAGCTTGAGGCAGAGGCTAGCATGATTGAAATAAAATGGTTCTTCTATTTCAATGTAGCTATTCTTGGTTCTGGGCTTGTCTGTGGTGCTGTGACTTTCTAACTGATTTCTAGATTTCTCAAAAAGGTTTTTTGGACCTTACATTGCTAATTTAATGTTCATATGAGTAAATGAGATCTTGGGCCTCTTAATCTTCCGTCTTGCTCACTCTATCCTTATATTTTCCAGTCCAAGTCTTAGTGGGTAATTTGAGACTCTTTATCTTTCTTTTTTAAGATTCTCAATTCCTTTCTTCTTGACATTACAAACTCTTAATTCTCCTCATGGCTCTTTAAGCATTGCTTGCTTGGCATGTAGAATTTCCTTCATATTCTTTATACTTAACTGTTAGAATGCTGTTCTCATTCATAATACTTTCTCTCTTAGATTTGAACATTTATGCCTGTATTGCCAGTAGTTCAGCTAGATGTAGTGATTTTGTGGTTATAAGTCTGCTCACAGACTTTGCTTCTTCTAACCATCATGACCATAGCTCATTCTATCTCAGCCTAGAATGCCCTCTTCTTTCAAGTCTCTGCTTAGTGTCCTTTCTCTTCCCCACCCTATGTATGTCCATCCAATGTCTAATTAGTTCATTATTAACTTTGGTTTTGTTGGATGACATTTTCTAATCTCATCCCAAAAGTCTGAGATTACATTTTTTATATTATTACCTGAAATCTTTGATATTTTTATCAACTGAATGGATTGGGTACCTCAATTGATCATATTGACTATACCCCTAATTCTAGTAAACATTTTTTAGTGATTCTAGCCAGATGAGTTTCTTTCTTATGCATCAATATTGTCAATCAGCTTTTCTTTTGCTTATTAAATAATTCATTAAACAGATATTGTGTACTTGATCAGTGATAGAGAGAGAATGGACACCATGCATATCAGAAACAAAACAGATCAAATGTAACCATCTAAGGAGTTAAGATAGGAATCGTGGGGGAAAGTCAGACAACAAATTAAAAATATGATTTTCTTTTTATCAGATGGCATCTGCTATGAAGAAAATAGAATAGATCAGGGAAATACAGTGTGAGGTTGGGAACAGGAGGTTGCTAATTTAGGTGGAATGACCTGAACTGGGACCTGAGGGAAGTGAGAGAGTAATTTCTGTGCATTTCTTTTTGCAGCAGGAATAGCGACTACAGTTATGGGTGTGCTTGGTATGTCTGAAGATCTGAAAGAGGACCAGGGTACCTGGAATGAAGTGAGCAAAGAAGAGAGGATAAATTTGGAGGAGTAACCTGAGCCATAGCAAGCAGTAAACTGTAGGCCTTGTAAAGTTTTGACTCTTTCAACATTCTAACTTTTCCTCTTTATTGGATGATTGCTATTGGCATACAAATATCTTCCACTTGAACAAAGAAGCAAACAAATGACTCTTCTCTAACCTTACAGCTTCCTTCAGCCTTCTTCTTATTTTTTAGTTCTCATTTAGTACATTTGTTTAATACACTTGCCACCATCTCCACTAATATACCAGGAGTCAAGCCCCTATTTGTTGTACCTAGTTAGACTATGCAATAGTCTCCAGCTGGTCTTCCTGTTTCCATTCTTCCTAGTACTTTTACTTGAACCCACCACCTTGGTCTAGTCTCAACAAAACAGCCAGATTAATTGTAGGAGTTTTCTATTCCTGCAGTAACAAATCACCGCAAACTAGTAGTTTGAGAAAACACAAGCTAATTATCTTACAGTTTAATGGTTTAGAGTTATAAGATGGTCTCAGTGGGATAAAACCAAGAGGAAGGCAAGTGATGACTATGTTCAATTTCTTTACATTTTCCACCTTCTAAAGGCCACCTGCATTCTTTGCCTTATAACCCTTCTCCATCTTCAAGGTAAGCAATTGCAAGTGAAATCCTTCTCACATCAAATCATTTTGACTTCCTTTTCTGCCTCCTTCTTTTGATTTCCTGTGATTACAGTGGTCATGCCTGGATGATCCAGAATAATCCTCCTATTTTGAAAGGGTCAGTAAATTAGCAGCTTTAATTCCTTTTTGCCTTGTAAAATGACATATTCACAGATTGCAGGGATTGGAGTGTGGGCACCTATGGAGAACATATTCTGCCTACTACATTAATTCTTTAAAATGTAAGTCAGATCACATCGCTTTTCTTTTCTTTTTTCTTTTTCTTTTCTTTTTTTTTTGAGTTGGAGTCTCACTCTGTCACCCAGACTGGA
>NW_007245702.1:5965-25618 GCF_000164805.1 Carlito syrichta | reverse complement strand
TGGCAATCCACTCACCTCAGCCTCCCAAAGGCACGGGATTACAGGCTGAGCCACCGAGCCTGGCTTCATTTTGCTTTTCAAATCCTTCAAGACTTCTTATAAACTTCAGAAGTCTTACAATGGTTGGGAAGTTTCTCATGATCGATCTGATTTCTCTGACTATAAGGTGGGGACCAGAGTGAGATGAGGTAGGCACATAGGATGCAAAATTTAAGGAGATAGTCCTTCTCAGGTTCTTGTACCTGAATGCCTCTTTGGCCCTGCCAGACTGTGTTTCTGACCTCATCTGCTATGTCTTCCCTTGCACTCACTTCACTCTATCCAAAGTCATCAGTGTGTTGTCCCTTAAGTACACTCTTGCTTCAGTGGTTTTATACTTGCTATTGCTTCAGAACTCTGGGACATTCTTCTCCTAGATATTGGCATAGCTTAATTTTATACTTCATTTAAATCTCTTGTCAAATGTTGTCATCTCTGAAATATATTTCTGACAATTCTATTTGAAGTACAGCCTCATCACTTTTTAATCCCATTACCTTGTTTTATTCTTTCCTCTTAGTACTTATCATTCCTGACATCATTTTATTGTTTATTTATTTTCCATTTTTTCTACTATAACAGAAGTACAATGAAAGCAGAGTCTTTGTCTTTAATACTGTTTTATTACCAGTGTATAGAACAGTGTCTGGCATATAGAAGATGCTCACTATGTACTTGTTATATGAAAGGAAAGATATGGCAAATTTATATCTATGTATGAGAATGGTAACATTCATCGAGTGTTTTCTATAAGCTAGGCATTGTTCTGTAAACTCTAAGTATATATACTGATTTATCATTTCACTGTTTTCAGATGAGAAAACTGAGGCATGAAAAAACCAAGTAACCTGACAAACTGACACAACTAGTAAGGTTAGGGTTCTGTTTGAATCTCAGTAAAGTGGTTTAGAAGTCATCACTTTTCCAGGTATATTATCAGATTGTTTTTATTTTTATGATTTGTGTAGGATGTTAAAAATAAATATATGCTACCATATACTATTAAATTATTAAATTTGATGTCTGCTGTAAACATGGTAACTACCTCAATAAACATTAATATTATTGAAAGTTTTATTAGAATTTTCTGGGTAAAATTATAAGAGAGGATAAATTATTGAGCATTTATTAATTTGTAGAGGTCAGGCTATTAAAGCAGATTAAATATTGTTTTCATTCTAGTGCATTTATTGGAAATATACTCTTAAACTGACTATGCTTTTTTCCAATAAGTCCAGAATTAGGGAAAAGTTGGTAGCAATTTATGTGGATAAGCTTTGAAAGGTGGCAGAGGATGAGAAAGAAGGCAAGGGTGAATTTTATCAATATTTAAAAATATGAGATAAAATTATTTTTAATAAGTGAGAGTGTTGAATTTAAAGAGGTGTGTGCCAGATGGTCTGCTGGAAATTCAGCACTATTTTCCCTCTCTTGCATTTACTCCCGGCATCTTGGTAATAAGATTTTCCCAAATCTGTGCCAGCAGGGTTCTGGATTAGATTCCACCCATGAGAGGCTCTTGTGGAAGATTTGGAAGACAGAAGAGCAGCAGAAGTCATGATTGCTCCTGCAGGCAGGTTCATGGGCTTCAGCAGATGGGCATATGTGAAACTGTGCCAGCAGCTTCCTAGCATTCTCCTGTGTATCACCTACTTTGGGGCTGCAGGCAGCTGAACTCACTGGTGACAGTAGCCTGTCAACTTGCACATCCTCGTTTCCTGCAAATCAGTGGTGGTTTTTCCTGACTTTTGTTGCCCTGTAACTGATTTTGTAAACCTCTAATTTACTTTATTACATTTTTTTCCTGCATAAATGACCTAAACTGGCTTCTGTTTTTCTGAGTGAACCCTGATTGCTACATGCAATTTTATCAGTAAGAATGTTATTTGATATGCGTTTTATAATAAATGTATCCCCAAAAGATGTTAAAATTCTTTTCTTTAAGAGAATAGTGGAAACGTTAGTGTCAATAATTGCCTTAAAATATTTCAATTGAGTTGTTAAAATAGGTAAATCAAATCAGTTGTGCAATAATTAATATTTATTATCAATATTTAAACTTGCTCAGTACTCTTAGCTTCTGAAATAAAGTAGTAAAGTTGAGGAATTCTTCCTTGGCAGACTTTCAACAAAAGTAGAAGAGCCTTGCAAATACTGTTCAGAATTATTTGGATGCGCAAATAGTCTCTTTTTCAAAAGAAGATATCTGCACTGTCTCCCAATTCTTTTTATCACTACCACTTTCTATCCTGTTTTATTTATTTTTTGTCATTGATTATCATTTATTGAAATTATAGTTGTCACAAGTTGTGGGAACACAAAATGTTCTATGTTATTAAACTAAGAATAGAACTATAATGATTCATCTTTGTACAGGGCTTTTAGTTTATAAAGCATACCCCATGCATCATATCATGGAATCTTCACAGATTTAAGCTCAAGTCTTGTGTTTCACCAATTTCTTATACTTTCCCATATCTTAGCACTGCATTAAAAAAATTATTTTAAAGATGTGGGGTACAATTCAGGTTAGGCATACAAATATTCATTATGCAGGCCCTTGTTAATGAGGTGTGCCTCCCCTTCCCCCCGAAGATTCCCACTACTGCCATTTCTTTTCTTAAAGTATTACGATAATTGTTCAAGGTCCACTTTTGAGTGAGAACATGTGATGCTCAGTTCTTTGTTTCTGTGATAGATAACTCAGTATTATAGACTCTAAGTCCATCCAAGTAGCTGAGAAGTTCATAATTTTGTCCTTCTTTATGGCTATGTAATATTCCATTGTGTATATTATCACATTTTTTAAAATCCAGTCCTCTTTCAATGGGCAGCATGGTAGGTTCCATGTTTTTGCTATTGTGAGCAACGCTGAAACAAACATGCGTGTGCAGGTATCTTTTTCATAGAGTGATTTGATTTCCTCTGGGTATATTCTCAGAAGGGAGATTGCAGGGTCATATGGAAGGTCAATTTTTATATCTTTTAGGAATCACTACACTGTTTTCCACAGATGTTGTACGAGTTTACATTCCCACCAACAGTGTAGAAGTGTTCCCTTTTCCCTGTATCCTTTCCAGCATCCCTTATTTTTTGAGTTATTGATGATGAACATCTTGATTGGAGTTAGGTGGTATCTCCGTGTAATTTTAATTTGCATTTCTTTGATGATTAGTGAGGCTGAGCATTTTTTCATGTATCTGTTGGCTGCTTATATGTCTTCTTTTGAGAAGTGTCTATTAATAGCTTTTGCACACTTTGTAATGGGGGTGTTTATTTATGTTGTTTCTTTCAGCATGTTTGAGTTTCTTGTAGATCCTAGATGTTAGGCCTTTGTCAGATATATAGTTGACAAATTCTTTTCCGAGTCCGTGAGTTGTCTCACTGTTCTCTTGATGGTTTCTTTGGCTTTGTCAGTTTGATGAGGTACCACCTGTCTCTTTTATCTCTTATGGCATGGGCACTTGGGGTTTGATCAGGAATTGGTTGCCAGTTCCAATTTCCATAAGGGTGGCTCCTGTATTTTCTGAGGTTCTTATAGTTTGAGGTTTTACGTTTAGGTATTTGATTCATTTAGAGTTTATTTTTGTGTCTGGTGATAAGAGTCATGTTTTAATCTTCTGCATGTGGTCAGTCAGTTTTCCCAGCACCATTTACTAAATAGGTTCTCCTTTCCCTAATGGTTGGGGGTGGAGGTTTTGTCGAAGATGAGTTGGTTGAGAAATTGAGGTTTTGCTTCTGGAATCTCTATCCTGTTCCATTGTTCTATGCCTGTTCCTGTACCAGCACCAGGCTGTTTTGATTATTGTAACTTTATAATAAAGTTCAAAGTCTGGGAGTGTGATACCTCCTGCTTTATTTTATTTATTTGTTTGTTTATTTAGCTGAGGATTGTTGGTTGCACTATATTTTTATGCCTTTTTTGCCACCCTTAGATTTCAGACTTTTTGAGAACAAAAATCAAGTCCTAATGATCATTGTTTATTGAATATTTATCCTAGGGCCAAGCCACTAAAAGATGATCAGAAAGTATATGTTTAATAGATATATGTAAGTGGCTAAGGTTGAATTGCTCTGAGGCATTTTGGACTCTAAAACCCATGACTTTTAAAATAATGTTGCTGTATTTCTTATTCAAAATAAATTTATGATTCCAAAAGAATAGGTAAGGTAATTGAATAACAAACCCCACAACATATCTTACACAAATTACTTGACATAACCAATAAAAGAGGAGGTAGAAATATGGTTTTATTATTGTTTTTAACTTGTATTAATTTCAATATACCCTTCAACCATATGTCCTTTAACTCTCCAACATACATTTCCCATGCTATTCAATAACTTAATCATAGATAAATGATTAACAAAAATAATTTATGTTCTGTGCTTGAAAAACTTGACAAATGCTTCATTTTAATGGTTTGCCTGAGAAATTCAAGGAAGCATAGAAAAAGCAGTGGCAGATGGAGTGGTTTATTTTGAGCTACTTTTAGGCAATCTTTGTGTTGATGAAGAAGAGTTTTACATTCTGGAACACTACTATGTGAAAAAAGTCACATTAGTATTGAGGAGATGAACATGTATTGGAGTGGCTTTTGCCTTCCAGGAGTGCACTATATTGGCAGAATAGTCAGGTATTCAACAGGTACAATAAGGTGTGATAAGTGTTGAATAGCAGACAAAGTAAATGATGAAACTTGATATTTAAGGATGCTCTTCATACTAGTATGGAAGAAGTATCCCCTTGATGTTAAGCCAGCAGGCACAGAATCAAGGAATAGGAGAGAGTCATCATGTTTCTTCTACCAGTCACCTGTTTCCAAAGAAAAAGAGTTTACCTCAGAGGTCTTTGCCTACAGAGTTTTTTTAAGAACTATTCCAAGCACAGAAAAATTCATTACTAATACATCTCTTTAAAATAAAAATACATTAATGTATGTCTTTCTGTCCTTACTATTGCAGTCAAGAATGGATGTACATGAAGAGTGTGTTTATTTATTTAAATGTTTAGTTTGTAGTGCTCATGCCCAAGAACAGTCACTGGAGTAAAGGGGAAATGTGGTTAAGGTGAAGGTGATCTTGGATTCAGGAATGAGATTCTTTCATGAATACAAGGCAATTCCACATGTTTATTTTATAGTGAACTAAATTCATGCAGGTGTGTATGCTAATATTATATATATTGGTTTGTAAACCCATAGTATGGAAATTTTAAAAATTAGACATCATCTTAATTATACAAGTCAAAAAATTACCCGATTTAAACCACTAATTTTTTTTCCAAAGCAGAGTGACTTTTTATTTTGGTAGATGTTTCTTACCAGTTAAATCACACACTCATCAAGAATTGCTGTGATTGCCTAACAGAGATGAAAAAAAGAAAAAAACTTGCCCTAAATAAAAAATAAAACCCATCTACTTTAATTATAAAATGAGAATGATTACTACTACTTACTGATTACTTAAATATTCATGAGAATGTGTCTCCAAATTTAGATGACTGTATATTTAAAGATAAGGGTGTGTTCATATTTTTTTAAATAAGGGGATAGACTTAATTCTTATCCCCCATGGTGGAGCTCTCAGAGAGCTGGGGAAGATGCCTTTGTTGATTTCTGTATATTTGAAATGTAGTGAGTAGTAGTGAGGGAGTTTGTCTCCTGAGTCAAATGGAGTGGATCAGGATGATTGCCCTGGATGTGCAGAAATAATTTGTTCTCTTATTTCTTTTGACCACACAATGACACTTCAAATACTGAATATTTGAATTCTGAAAACTGATTTTTCTCTTTGGGACTTAAAAATCTCCACATAGAGGAGACTGAAATTGCCAGGTGCCCAGGGAAATTCTGGAATTGTCTGGAAAATACTGGAAAGACAATCAGAAAGATCTCTCTCTACCCCATGTAGTCTGGAAGGATTGTTCTTCCAATGCTTGAGCATTAGAGCTGGAGTGAACTCTGAGGATAATAAAATCTAAGCCATAATTTTATTGATAATGAGTTGAAGGCTCAGAGACGTGAAGTGGTGAAATGATAAGTAAAATGTCAGATATAGCAGCAGCAATTAGATTAAAATCCAAGTTTCCACAGTTTCAGGTAATGTAATCTCTGAAACTTGGCAAACTTTGAACTTTCTTAGATTTTAGGTCTAAGAGTTTTAATCCCCACATCTAGCTTTTCCCCCAAGCAAGATTATCAGTGAAGAGATGTGGGATTCTACTCATAGAATCCCTTCCTCTAAACTTTCTCCCAGTCTATTTTGTTACCTTGTTGGCTCATTTCTCATTTCCTTGAGAAAAAAAAAACCTGCTACCCTACTACAAGATTTCTTTAGAGATTGCTGCCTAGTTAATTTACAAATAAGATAGGATGGGATGAGAAGAGATGAATGGGTGAAAGCGGGAGGATAGTGACTCATCATCCTTTTGCTGACTTAGGATGTTCTTTTTTTTGGTCAATTTTTTTTCCTGCTTATTTCTGTCACTTCTCCTATTACACTTTATACATCTGGAGGGCAAGAGTCATGGAATTTTCACCTTTTTCTTTTTATTTGGCATAACACCTGAAATATAATGTTAATGCATTTTTGAGTAGTGCCTTTGATTGAGACAACAGGCAAAGACATAATACTGTATAACAAGCTTAGTACAATTCTATTTCCTAATCAAGCCATAAAGCAAAGGATATGTTTCCATTAGTTCATCTTTCAGCTGATAAAATGCCATCTTAGAAAATTATAGCATATATTGTCCAAAGTTTGATCAGAAGCAAAAGAACCCCTGTAAAACAAACAAGCAAAATGATTCAATGCAGCAATTAGATGTTTTTAAAATCATTGGAAGAATTGGAAGAATGAAAGAGAATATTACCCCTTAGTCTCAGGTGTTCTAGATTCCAGAAAAGTTTCTGGAATAGTAGGAAATTATTGACCATAGTCTTTGTTGCTTCCAGACTGAGCTAGGTGATTGCCAGGAAGCCACGAGAATGATATAAAATATCCCGCCTACTGAAGCCCTTATCTGTGGCTGTGTCTCTTCCAATGGAGAAATAATATTATGGTTTTTGCTTTCTTCTGCCACTTCAGACCTCATGGAAGTTCCTCTGGCTGGTACATTCTAATCTGGAACCCTGGTGATAGGAATTGTGAGAAATGCTTCTTCCAGGCTTCCAGCTTCTGTAATATAGAGGAACATTGGGAAAGGTGGGTAGAAATGACATCATTTCTAAAGACAATCCAATACACAACAATTTCCACAGTTTTAAATTCATTTTCTTTCACCAATTATTTTTTATTCCACTAATTAAAAAATTCCTGCTGGGTATCTTATTTATTTATTCATGTGATTATTTCAATATGTAACTCACATATATATAGTACAATTCTGGGTTTTCAAGGAGAGTAGTTTGAGGAATTATTCATCAGAATATTTTATAGGAGTGAACGTGATATTTGGACCATAAAAATAGTCTTCAAATAAAAAAAATGATGCAGCTATACTCTGACAAAAACCTACCTCCGGGATATATTTTGGCTTGAAAAGAGTTTCATTTTTGAAAGGAAAATATGAAAAATGAAAATCATTTTAAGGCTATTTCACTCACTTTTGGGAGAGACTATAACTTTGGGATCAGACCTTTGAAATAACTTAGTAGTATATTTACAAGTGCATGATTTCTCTTTGCTTGTACTAATGATAGGTATCTAAATATAATAAATACCTTAAAATTTATAAGGTAATAAAGAACTGCTAATACCAGAGGAATACTAAAAATTTATTTTGTAGAAATAATACTGTTTTCCCACCATTGATTATTGCCTTGCTTTTTCAAATGTATAAATTTACACCTTCACTGTCAACATACAAAAGTAAAACATGTTTTATTTCCAAGAGAAGATATAATTTTTTAATGGATTAAGAAAGGGAGTCACAAAAAAAGATGATAGAGTACTCTTATGAATAATAGTTATCCATAACTAGGGAGGAAAATACAAAAAATAAATTCTCCCATCATTGTTCTTCTAGGAAAAATTGTACGTGGGTAGGTATGATAGGATAAAATCTGTTGATATTATATTGATCACAAGACATTGTATTGGCTAGCTTGTATTTGTCAGTAATGGGTTTGGGTGATGCTATCTGTAAACACTGCAATGAAGGTCTAGCTAGAAGACAGAGTAGGGAAAGTGTTTAGGAGGGAGAGGAACTGGCAAATGAGAGTCTCTGGAGAGTGTAGGGAGGGTGAAAAAAGGGAGAACATATTATTAGTGAGGGATATGACCTGTATTTCCTTCAATACCTTTTGACAGACATGAGATTGAGACTCTACTTTATTAATGATTAATATTAATAATATTATTTTATCATCTGAACTACACTTCTCTAAAGGTAATACTACTTCTGAATTCAACCACATGAGTAATTGCTCAAACAGGTTTCATGAGACTTAGGATTGGGAGACCAAATATGATCAGAAGTAAGTCCTCAGGGAACAGGATGATTTCTGCTTGCTACTCACTTCCTGGGTTAACTGCTGTCCATTCTGACATGGAAACTACATTTGGGGGAATATGTACTTATGTAAAAAACCTTCTTTGTGGCTGCACACCTCAGTTTTCATGGTCAGATAGTCTTATAATGGGCTCAAGATTTGTAATCATGGATAGAGGAAATTTAAAAGTACCCTGTACATTTATTATTAATTAATTAATCAAAGTAGTTAATTGCCAGTATTTTCGGTTTGACTATCTAGACTCCAGGAGACTGACTTCCATAAATATCAACCTTGTCAATCAGGTAACCCAAGAAAATTTAGCTTTTTGTTCAATCATCCTCTTTATTTTGTGTGTTACACTTTGTGTGTGAATAACCCATGACTTTGATGGCTCAGGTGGGAGCTCTCACTGTCTTGACCTTAAGGACAATGTTTCCTTAGATATTTTCTGTAGCTTCAGGATTTAGTCATTACTTAATAAATATTTATCAAGCATTTATTATGCATCAAGAAATATGCTCAGTTCTAGAAATACAATAGAGAAAAAAAGAAAGGAAAGGTCTCAGTATTTATGAAATTTTCATTCAAGAGAGAGTCATTCAACAAGCAAAAACCATTAAACAACATAATCATGGTTTCTGATAAATATGCTATAGACAATAAACAAAATGATTAGCTATACAGGAGCAGCCACCATAGATCAAGGAAGAACTTTCCCTGAAAAGATATTTCTCAATAATGATAAGCAATCATTTGTGGGAAAAGCTGGTTGGAAAGCCTTTTAGGCAGAGGAAACAGCCAGAACAAAATTCCAGAGGCCAAAGAATGAGGATCTGCGTTTGCCAATATGGCTCTCAGATTGCAAAGATTTTTCTTGCAGACTGTCACCCTTTCCTCTCTTTCATGTCATAACTTAGAAAAATTTACTATCTTCACTGAAAATACTAATATATAATTTTTGATATTGTTATTAAATGAGACAATAACACATGCTGTCTCTGGGTGTTTGGTAAACTATCACTCTTAATCATTATTGGAAAAACTAAAAAACATAAACTCAAAGTGATAATAGGCTTTCCAGAGTTTTGTTTATGATGTTCTGGTTTCATCCAGATTTTAGAGTGGCTTAGCTGCAAGGAAATTTATGTCAGAGCTGTGTAACTAGGAAAGCATCTGAGCGGAATCATGATTGTTGCTATGAAAGTCTCTCTACTCAAACATGTTACTATATTCATTGAATATAGGGAGGCACTTTTATTCCAATTCTTCTAAACCATACTTCATAAAGGAACAAATTGGCTCTCTATCAATGGATTGGGAAATTGGACTTAAGGTTTGTCACCATGAATACAGAAAATGTAATGGTATCTTATAAATTAATTATTGTTTAATTAATTATAGTAGGTAACTGTCAATACTTTTAATCTCATTGTCTAGACTTTAGTAACTAAACTTTAGGACAGATTTTGTACTTGGCATGCTGCCCTGAATACAGTCGTCTGGAAACTTCAAAACCGGCTGCCCCCTCAAATCAGTTTCATTGGAGTGTGTAGTTAGATCAACTGAGGATTTTCCACTGTGAAGCATGGATTTCTAATTCGTTTTGCTCATGAGACCCACTTTGAAATTCTCACTTTATTATTTAAGGAATGCTTTCTGAAAAAAGCAAACTGTACAAAGTTTATGTTAAAAATACATATACAACTTTTGCTTTATCTGTTCATATTTCTTTGAATCCAACTGCCCTTGACTTTGCATAAAATAGCCTGTGATTCTCTTAAAGGTAACTGTCCTAAGTGGTGCTACATAGAGGAAATATATTTAAAAGATAATTTTCCTGAAAAGAAGCAAGTGTTACCAAATGGCTATTGGAGTCAGTAGTTGTAGTTAGGATTAACACCTTTATCAGACCAAAGCTTCAGTCAGTTTTGTTTATATTTTTGTTTGCAATAGACAAAGACCCCAATCTCATCATCTATAAATTTGGAATAATAATAGTTTACCTAACTTTCAGAATTATTGAGAGAATTCAGTGCATGCAAAATGATTCTACATAGCAAAGAAAGACCATCATGACAGACACAGAAAGAAACTGAAAGGAAGGAAAAAGTTTTATATTTTAGTACCATTGGTGATACAGTTTACCTACTTTTTTGACAAGTAGTATTGCATTTTCATTTTGCAATGGAAACTGCCAGCTCCACTGACCTCTGTCCTTTCCCTTCCAATGCTGTTGCCTCTGTCCCTCCACACAGGCCTTTGTCGTATACCTTCTCCTGGCATCCCTATTATCATATTCTTCCCTTCTCTCCATCCATGGTGTATAGCATTTGTCGTTTACCATTTATATAAGTATATATTATTATCATAACTACTAATAGGACTTATAATAAAATAAAACAAGTAGCATTAACAATGTGAGTTACCAGAAATAACTACGACGTGTGAATTATTCCTATAGTAAAAGTAAGTTAAATATTGTTATACTAATAAGTTAATGAAGAGTTGAGAATGAATAACTTTCTATTAAAGTCTGTAAAAACGTGAAAATGTATAAGTAGAGTGTATTCTGAATAAAAACAGTAATAATAACCGCATGTCCTTCAGAGGGTTTTGAATGTTGCTTGGGTGTTAGGCTTCTTAAATCAAGATATAAACAGGGAGAATAACTTGGGATTCACTGAGAGGCAGCAAAATATGGTAAAAACCAAACAACCTTTGGGGAAAAAAGGTTTGAGGTTGAATCGCCTGTTCCACCATAACTAGCGCAATGACCTCGAAGGAATTACTTAAACTGTGAATGTCAATTCCTTCTTAAACATTCTTTTTAAAAATTTCTAAAAATTTCGACTTTCTCTTTCAAAGGACTCTTTAATATCTGTTTTTAATTCAAATTTACAAACAAGATGACTGAGAAAGAGGCGATTCAATAAGCGGCAGTTAATGTGCTAACTGATAATATAATTAATACAATACATTATAAGTGATACACAACTCATAACTGAGTTAATATATTGACTGAAATTCGATTAATATATACTTTCTAAATAGTGGAGCTTCCATTTGTTAAGAGAATAATGCAGAAACAAAAATGATCTTTAATGCATTGCATCTATACCCTACTGCCAGAGGATGATTTAAAAACCCTAAATGATAGAAATAAACATTATAATACCTTGCCTGTCAGCATCACAGTTGATCAGTAAAAGTGCATATTCTGTGTAGGAATACTCTTCTTGGAAGATTAGATTCCAAGAGGATTTATGTAAACAGACTCAGATTTCACTTTTAGCACATTATAAAAGTAAGTTGATGTACACAAAAATATTTTTAGTATATTATAAAAAAGATATTTTAGAATACAGTAATAAATACTATGCAGATATTATTTTCTATTAAATCTAGATGTTTCAGATGGGAAGTGGGACTATGGGTTTGTAAGGACTTTTATAATCACATGTTAGCTATTTATCTTGTCAAGTAAATGACCCCTAATCTTTAAAATATTTAATACTTGAAATGTTTATTTTAAGTGATATTTTCTAAATTGAAACCCTTCCTTTGTCCTGGATAATGCTATTCATTGACTAGCATTTGTCTCCATTTCATTTGATGAAGACTGATTTAGAAAAGAAAAAGATATTATTCAAAGGAGAGATTTTTTTGTTACAAGAGACAGTTTGTTGCATAGGCTCTCTCTCTTAAAAAAATCAGTAGGCAGGTAAGATTTTGGCTCTAAACACTTCTTGTTCTTCTTAATAATCCACAAGGATTTAGCCTCTAAATATCTGTTGATCAAATTTTAGCTGTACCAAATTTGTGAGAAATAGATTTATTATATGATGCCTTATTAACTAATTTCTCAAAGTTTTTTTCTTTCCATCTTGGGATGGATGTTGGAGAAGAAAAGTTTCCCAGAGTTTAGGATATCAGTTAACAGTCATCTTACCTGCTCCCTTTTTGATTTTATAGATTTTGATCACACTATTTTTGACTTTCATTTGTCTAAGTTGAAAGTACTCACTTTTAAAAAATATGAATTTTTAAGGTAATTTTTGTCATTCATTTGAAAATTTTGGTAGGTCTTTTCTTTACCCAATGTATTAACACCCTTTTTTAATATTAATTACAGAATGTCAGCTGGGCTCGGTGGCTCAGCCTGTAATCCCGTGCCTTTGGGAGGCTGAGGTGAGTGGATTGCCTGAGCCCGAGGGTTTGAGACCCGCCTGGGCAGCAAGACCTCATCTCTACAATAAATCAAAAATCAGCTGGGCATGGTAGCGCATGCCTGTAATTCTGGCTACCTGGAAGACTGAGGCGGAAGGATCGCCAGAGCCCAGCAGGTCGAGGCTGCGGTGGCCAAGAGCGGCCACTGCACTCCAGTCTGGGTGACAGAGTGAGACTCCAACTCAAAAAAAAAAAAAAAAGAAGAATGTCATATGTTTCTTTGTGATTTTTGTTACAGATTTTGAAAGCTTAGATTTCTGCTTGGTTGTTATCTTCTGATTGGAAGAATACTTATATATGAGATATTTTTGACCGTGTATGTATTTTTAATATATTGAAAACTTCAATAATATAATATATACTTCATATTATATTCTAGTAAAAGATAGAAAGTACTCTTATTTAGCTCTAAATATACAATTTATGCAAGTATATATTTTAAACTCTGTGCTTAATACATTTTTTGGTTTTCTATTATACTGCAATGTGAATATGAAACTATATTTCTATAACTGAAAGAAGAAAATATGAAGACATGTTCTAAAACAAATTAGTTAAAATTTACTTATAGTTAGATTATTTTTAAAGTCTCTGGCATATTTTTCAGTTTTGTCTGTTCAAATGGATTCAGTTTTAAAATTTTAGTTCTACTTTTTAAAGAAAGATTTCATAATTTATATGCAAGCAGCACTACAAAGAAGTTACAAAAATATTTTCTACTTATGTACATAATAAAAAAATAGAAATAACCCAAAAGTCTGACTTAGAGCCTGTGTTGTATAGTATTTTTTTTCTTATTTGGGCATAAATTAGTTTTGTGTGCAAAATATCTTCTAAACCTCTATTTCATTACTTGTTTTGCCTCTATTTGTTTTTTTTCACAATTTCAAGTACTTGAATAAGCCACTTACAAAACTATAAGCATTTCCTAAAATTTTTTACATGTACAAAGTAAACATCTTGAAGATATTGAAAACCAAGTTTACAGGCACGTTAAAAATGAGTTGTTTTATAACATTCCCAAATAAGAAAGTTTTTGTTTTTAAAAATTGAGAACATAGCAATCACTTGAAAGATTTCACTTTATTCTAATTATCCTATTTCATTTTATTTCACATAAATTATAATTCTAAAATTATTTTAATTTGATGTTTAATTATATTTAACAATCTGTTGCATTTTAATTCATCTTGGATAAATCATGTAGTCTTAATGTTATTTATTTTATAATTTTTTATTTAAAAATAATGCACATCAATTGTAGAATATTTAGAAATGAAAGATATTGGAAAAATAGACAACAAAAAGTTGACAGTGTTTACAAGTATTATTTAATTGAACATTTTTAAAAAGACAAATGTTTATGTGATGGGTCAGAATTAGGTTTTTTGAGATAAATGGGCATAGTCAGTTTAAGAACACATGTGACCTTTGTGGTTTTTCTGTTGTTCCTCATGTGTCTTATAATGGTAATTAAACACACTAAATGTTTTAGCTTTGGTTTGATGCAATCATAATTAAGTAAACTCAGTTTGAGGAAGCTTACATAATTAAAGAAAGGGTTTTTAAAAAAGCTTTATTATGTTAGCAATGAAATCATGGGCTTTTCTGGTTCAAGACCTTTGCTATTCTAAATTCAGAAAAATTTTAAATTCTACCATTTGTACACCATTATGCAAATAAAAGTAAAACTTTTGTAGTAAGTTCTTTTAAAGCAGATGAGAACAAATGCTAAACAAAAAATTACTTTTTGAATATAAATGACCAAAACCAGACATCTATCAATTTTTTTTAAAAGGGCAAGGCATCTCTTATGCTATAGATTTTGTGAGTTTACGCTCAAGGTTAAAGCTTCATTAAAAAAAATTTGCTCTTCTGGTGTAGTGGCTGGTGATGCAGCTGCTCAGCTTGGACCCCAGCAATTGGCAGAAGCCGAGCCCCTTTTTTTTAAAAAAAATCAACAGCACCCTTCCTTGGGAGAAGATGTTTGGAGAGACTGGTTAAGTGGGGGCTCATGAGAAAGTGGCCAGGGCCCTCCTGGTGAAGCAGCGGATGCTGCAGCTGTTCTGGTTGGTCCCTAGCACTTCCCAGGTTGCAGAAGGCGAGACCCAATTTTTAAAAAAATAGACAAAAGTTTTCTTGTGAAGAAGCAGTAGGGAGAGACTACAGACTACAGACTGCCTCACAACTGCAGCAGGAGAGACTGCCAGCTCCAGGCTTTGCCTCACCACTGCAGTGTCTGACTGGACACTCACAGCAAGGGCTGTGGAGGGAGCCAGAGGTAGAGTCCCATTGGAGAAGATGAAAGAGGCACCCCGCCACCGTCTTGAAAACGGGGCAGGATAGTGCTCCAATTTGCTCACCATAGAGCAACAGACCCAATCTCTGTGACTGGTGGGTTAACTACTCAGGCGCTGATCATGACCCAGAGGGAATATCCTGAAAGCACAGACTTCAGGGGGACCTGACAAGTACTGAGTCTCAGGCGCCCCATCCCCCCACCCCAATCCAGTGGGAAAAAGGTGTGGCCAGAAAAGTATGAGGAAGAACACCAAAGAGATCAGTGGTATACCCAGGGCTGACCCAACTCCCCTCTTCCTCATCAATCCTCTGAACATTAGACCCACACAGCTGAGGCACACCTGAGTGGGACAAACCCAGGTGGAACCTGGGTGTCATTTGTAATAAGAGAACTCCATTCTAGGATATGCCTGGCTGTGGCACCCCTTGCAAGTACATACCTGGGGAAGAGACAATCCCACACCTCCCCACTGGAGGGGATCTCCCTGACCATATGAGAGTTGGACTACAGCCCCATCTACCCCCACTACCTCCTCCTTCCCTGCACCAGACACTGGGAGAGAGTGAAAGAGATGAAAGCTCTGCAGGAGATAGCAGAGCACATGAGAGAAACAATTACAGAAACTGCCACAAGAGAGCAGGGGATTTTTGTTTTTAATTAAAAAAATTAAAATTAAAATTTTTTGCCTGTTTGTTAGTTCATCTATTTTAAAAATATTTTTCCCTTGTGCATGAATGTGTATGTGAGGGTTTGATCATCATCCTCTGCTCCCTTTTTTTCTTTTGTCCTTCTTTTGTTTTTTGTTTTCTGTTTATATGTGTATGTGAAGGATTGAGCGTTCATCTTTCAGTATTTTTGTTGTTGTTTTATTTTTGTACTTTTGTTCTTCTCTTTTGCTTTATTTTATTTTATTGTTTTAGGTTAAGGTGTGTGTGAATATATGTGTGAGGGTTCAATCTGTATTCCCCCCCCCTTTTTTTTCCTGGTCTTTCTCTTTCTCCTCCACTCATTTTGTGCTAGGCTTATGTGTGTGTGTTTAGTTTTCCTGTTTTTGCTTTGTTTTGTTTCACTTTGTTGTTATTCCAGTTTGTTTTGGGGTGTGTGTGTATGTCTGTGTGTGTGTGTTCGATTATTTTTTGCTTTGGTTCCTGCTTTCATTGTTCTGTTTTTTTTTCTCATTTTTTTCTAAATTCTTGTCCATCTTATTTTATTCTATTTTTCTCTGTTCTCCTTATTGCTGTCACTATATCTTGGACTCTGGGGGTACACACGTGTACCCATATAGAGTGGTGGTAGGATGTGGGTCTCAGGGAAGACATACCATAATCAGTGAACATTGTGATTTGCAAGTAGTTTCTTAATCCTAACTTATCCATCACCTACCTTATTCAACTTTCAAAAATACAAGAGATGGCAAAGCTTCCTCCCCACAGTCCTGTTTCAAAATAGAACAAATACAAAGCCTGAAAAAGGGAAGAATAGAGGGCTCAGCAAATATCAGAAGTGAAAGCCTTTCCCAATGGAACTAATGAGAAAAGCAAGAGGTCTGTCACAAATGAGGAAAAACCAGTGGAGGACCACAGGTAATTTCAAATGTAACAAACAGAAAACTCCAGACAAATCAGATTTGGATCTCAAACAATGAAAGTCACAAATGACTGGCCCAGGAATGGATGGAAAGAGTGAATAGGACTCAAAAAAGACAAGATGCAACACCACAAGAATTTGTAAAAGAGATTTTGACAATAAAAAATGTTATCAAGGAAATAAATAACAAGATGATAAGCATGGAAAGCAGAATTAATCTAACTAAGAAAGAATCTCAGAACTTGAAGACCAGAACATGGAATTAACCTGATCTGTAAAAAAAAAAAGAAAGAAAGAAAGAAAGAAAGAAAGCTCAGAAAGAAAGAACAAAGCCTACAAGTGATGTGTGATTATATCAAGAGACTGAACTATGCCTGATTTATATCCCAGAAGAAGAAAGGGAAATGGAGAGCACCTTAGAGCAAGTATTCCAGGAGGCTATCCAAGAAAACTTTCCCCATCTCATCAAAGTGTGACCAATCAAACACAAAACATACAGAGAACCCTACAAGACATCAAAAGAGAAGACCAATCCCTAGACATATAGTAATTTGCCTATACAAGGTAGGCGCAAAAGAAAAAAATCCTAAAGGCAGCAAGATAGAAAGGTCAAACTTTCTCCTACTTTTTCCCCTACTGGGGAAAACCAATAAGAAAAGCAGCAGACCTAACACAGAAACACTACAAGAAAGAAGGAACTGGAGTCCAATATTAAAAGTCCTCAAAGGTAAACAATTCAACCAGGAATTTCCTACCCAGCCAGGCTCAGCTTCCTCAGTTATGGAGCATCAAAACCCTTCCCAGACATCCAATCCCTAAGAAATTATGCAGTTTCCAGACCAGCTCTACAGGAGACACTTAAGAAGGTATTTAGCACAGAAGAAAGAAAGAAAGAAAGAAAGAAAGAAAGAAAGAAAGAAAGAAAGAAAGAGAATGATCACACACTTCCCAAGAAACAGCACAGCACAGAATCAACAGAGAATACATCACAACAACAAACTTGAAAACACACACATACATCAACTCCAAAGGTAAAAGTAAAAAGTAAAACAAACAAAAAAACTTTATGAGACTCTCAAAATAGAGATAAATAATCACATTTCAATAATCAGCCTGAAAATGAATAGACTAAAGGCACCACTGAAAAGACACAGAATGGCAAACTGAATAAGAAACCATAATCCTATTATTTGCTGCATCCAGGAAACTCATATCACCATAAGGGAAGTATACAGTCTCAAAGTTAAAGAATGGAAAAGAAGGCAAATGGGTCACAAAAGAAGGCAGGAGTCACGATATTAATAGCAGACAAAACAACCTTTATGCTACCAAAAATTTAAAGATACAAGAGGACACTACATAATGATAAAAAGTTCAATTCATCAACAAAAAATATTCATCCCAAACATATATGCACCCAATACAGGAGCATTGGCATTTTTAAAGCAACTACTAAACAAAGTAAAAAAAAATTGACTCTAATAGTATTATAGCAGGGGACATGAATACCCCACTAACAGCCCTAGATAGATCATTGAGACAAAACCCAGGAAATAGACTCTGTCATAAGAAAACTACCTTTAAAAAAAAGCTCTGAACTAAATGACTTTCTAGCAGAGTTCTACAAAATGTTCAAGGAAAAGCTGATACCAATCTTACTGAAAGCATTCTAGGCAATTGAGAAATATAGAATTCCTCCCAAATCATTTTACAAAATTAACATCACTCTGATACCCAAACCAGGTAAAGATCCAACAAAAAAGAGAAATACAGGTCAATATCCCTTATGAACATAGATGCAAAAATCTTCAACAAGATTCTAACAAATCAGATTCAAAAACACATCACAAAAATCATCCACCATGACCAAGAAGGATGCAGGGCTGGTTCAACATCCACAAGGTCATAAATGTAATTAAACACATCAAAAGATGTAAAAACAAGAACCATATGATTATATTATTAGATGCAGAAAAAGCTTTTGATAAAATCCAGCATCACTTCTTGATAAGAGCCCTCAAACATCTAGGTATAGAAGGAACATACCACAAAATAGTAAGCATCATCTATGTTAAACCCACAGCTAGAATATTGCCAAATGGACAGAAAATGGAAACTTTTCCCCTGAAAACTGGAATAAGACAAGGCTACCCACTCTCACTTCTCTTATTCAACATTGTGTTGGGAGTCTTAACTAGAGCAATTAGACATGAGAAGGAGTTGGGGGTATCCAAACAGGAAAAGAGGAAGTCTAGTTATCCCTCTTTGCTGATGATAGGATCCTATACCTTGAAAATCCAAGTGAATCTGTCAAAAACCAGCTTGCACTGATAAAGGGCTTTGGCAAAGTCTTGGTACAAAATAAATGTGCAAAAGACAGTTGCATTCTTTTTTTTTTTTTTGAGTTGGAGTCTCACTCTGTCACCCAGACTGGAGTGCAGTGGCCGCTCCTGGCCACCGCAGCCTTGACCCGCTGGGCTCCAGTGATCCTTCCACCTCAGCCTTCCAAGTAGCTGGAACTACAGGCATGCGCTACCACACCCGGCTCATTTTTTGATTTATTATAGAGATGAGGTCTCACCAAGTTGCCCAGTGCCGGGGACCAGCTCCAGCTGGGTTCAGGGTACCCTAAAGGTGGAGATGGCATTGGCGATTGGGGGAAAGAAGAGAGAAAGAGAGAGAGAGAGAAAGAAAGAGACTGGTCTCCAGTTTAGTGCAGAAGCGATGTGTGTTATTGGGAATTACAATGGCTCTTTTATACACAAAGTCAGATGTGGGAGGGGCATCCCCCACCCACCAGAAACCTTAATCCATGAAAACTTAATCAATGATTGCCTTTAAACCCTTTTCATATGATAATCTTAAAATCCCATAACAAAGAATAACCTAATCCGTGACTGATATATTCTATAAACCTTTTTCATCCTAAGCTGATTGATTTATGCCAAGTTAAACAATTCTATAGAAGCTTAAGTATTTACTTTACAAATGAAAGTGGCG
>NW_007245702.1:0-5945 GCF_000164805.1 Carlito syrichta | reverse complement strand
TACTCCATAAAGCTAAGGCATACAAAAATGCAAGAGTCAAAGGCAACCGGTTCCTTTATTGGACAATATGTGCAAAATACTAATAGACAACAGAATACTTATGAAACAAACTCACTCTGGCCCATGATTCTGCCATGGCTCTTAAACTGCTCACCCTTGCTTGCTCTGCCTGTCTCTACAGAGAGGTCCCAAAAGAGAAAGCTTACCTTGAGGCCCCGCACTCGGTGCCACTTGCTGGGGACCAGCTCCAGCCGGGTTCAGGGTACCCCCAAAGGTGGAGATGGCATCGGTGATTAGGGGGAAGAAGAGAGAAAGAGAGAGAGAAAGAAAGAGACTGGACTCCGGTCTAGTGCAGAAGCGATGTGTGTTATTGGGAATTACAATGGGTCTTTTATACACAAAGTCAGGTACGGGAGCGGCATCCCCCACCCACCAGAAACCTTAATCCATGAAAACTTAATCAATGATTGCCTTTAAACCCTTTTCATATGATAATCTTAAAATCCCATAACAAAGAATAACCTAATCCGTGACTGACATATTCTATAAATCTTTTTCATCCTAAGCTGATTGATTTATGCCAAGTTAAACAATTCTATAGAAGCTTAAGTATTTACTTTACAAATGAAAGTGGCCCATCCCAGAATGTTTGGAATGTGGCCCAGTCCAAAGTTCACAGTGGGCTACCTGCAAGTAACCCAGCTGCATTCTTTCAACAAAATGACTGTCTTCTAAAACTATATTCTATAATTTACCCCTTCAATAAATCCTAAGATCATGACCCAGAAGCCTGTGACCAATACTAAGGCTCTTAGATGTGACACAAGTTTGAATTATAAATTGTGTGAAAGCCAAAACTGCAGTTTGTGAAAGAATGGGAGCAATGAGCTTCTAAAGTTAGCTTGTGTTCATCCCAATCTCAGAGTTTCTATGTTTTGAGCTCACAGGAGCTTAATCTGGTTCATGCTGAGTAGAAAGGGGGAGGAAATGGGGTCAATAGCTCCTGAACGCATCCTAGTGGTCTCGGGGTCAACGGCCCTTCCTGATCCCTAATGCTCAGTGGGCCTCCATGGCTGGCTCCCAACAGCCCAGGCAGGTCTTGAACCCGCGGGCTCAGGCAATCCACTCACCTCAGCCTCCCAAGGCACGGGATTGCAGGCTGAGCCACTGAGCCCGGCTCACAGTTGCATTCTTATACACCAACAACAAGCATGTGGAGAACCAAATAAAAAGCTCAATCCCATTCATAATAGCCACACACACACAAAAGAAAAATACCTCAGCATCTTCATAACAAGAGAGGTGAAAGACTTACAATGAACACTACAAAACCCTGCTCAAAGAAATCCAAGAAGACACAATCAAATGGAAAAATATTCCATGCTCATGGATAGGAAGAATCAACATTGTTTAGATGTCCATTTTACCAAAGGTAATATACAGATTCAACACAATACCCATTAAGTTACCAGCATCATTTTCCTCAGACCTGGAAATGAAAATACAGTAATTCATATGGAGACATAAATGACCACAAATAGCCAGAACAATTCTTAGCAAAAGAAACAAAACAGGAGGTATCACACTTCCAGACTTCAAGCAGTTTACTATAAGGCTACAGTCATCAAAACAGCCTGGTATTGGTACAAGAGCAGGCATATGGATCAATGGAACAGGACAGAGATTCCAAAAGCAAAGCCTCAATTTCTCAACCAACTCATCTTTTACAAAGCCTCCAACAACACCCTCTGTGGAGAGGAGAAGCTATTCAGTAAATGGTCTGGAAAAACTGACTGTTCACATGCAGAAGATTGAAACAGGATCCCTACCTATGACCATATAAAAAAATTAAGTCTAAATGGATCAAAGACCTAAATGTTAAATCTCAAACTATAATAATCTAGAAAATGCAGGAGACACCCTCATGGAAATTGGGGCTGTCAACCAATTCCTGATCAAAATCCCAAATGCCCATACCATAAGAGGTAAGATAGACAAGTGGGACCTCATCAAACTGGCAAACTTCTGCAAAGCCAAAGAAACCATTGTGAGAGTGGGGAGACAGCCCGCAGAGTGGGAAAAAATATTTGCCAATTGTATAACTGACAATGGCTTAACATCTAGTACCTACAAGGAACTCAAATGTGCCAAAAGGAAAAAAACAAACAGTCCCTTTAAAAAGTGGGGAAAAGACATGAATAGACACTTCTCAAAAGAAGATATATGGGCAGTCAACAGACAAGTGAAAAGGTATACTCAGCCTCACTAATCATCAGATTAATGCAAATCAAAACCACTTTGAGATACCACCTAACCCCAGTAAGAACTGCCATCACTAATAAAACAAACAACAGGCAGGTCTCAGTGGCTCAGCCTGTAATTCCAGCACTTTGGGTGGCCAAGGTGCATGGATTGCTTGAGCCTGCAGTTCAAGACCAGACTGGGCAAATTGTTGAGACTTTGTCTCTACAATAAATACAGAATTAGCCTGGCATGGTAGTGTGTGCTTGTAGTTCCATCAATTTTGAAGGCTGAGGTGGAGGGATAGCCAGAGCCCAGAAGGTCATCGCTGGGGTGGCCATGAGTGTGCCATTCCATTTGGGGCAACAAAGTGAGACTCCAACTCAAACAACAACAACAATAACAACAACAACAACAACAACAACAACAACAACAACAACAACAACAACAGATCCTGGCAAGGATGTGGAGAAAAAGGAACTCTTCTACACTGCTGATGGGGATGCAAATTAGTGCAATCTCTTTGAAGACAGTGCAGTGATTTCTGAAAGAACTAGAAACTGACCTTCCATATGACCCAACAATCCCCCTATAGGGAATATACCTGGAGGAACTCAAGCCATTCTACCAAAAAGATACCTGCACACTCATGTTTGTTGCAGCTCTATATACAATAGCAAAAACATGGAAGCAACTATGCTGCCCATTGAAGCTGCACTGAATACAAAAAATGTGGTACATATATACAATGGAATATTATGTAGCCATAAAGGACAAACATATGGATTTCGCAGCAACTTGGTTGGATTTAGAGTCTATCATACTCAGTGATCTGTCACAGAAAAAAGAACAGATTGCCATATGTTCTCACTCATAAGTGGACATTGAACAATTATCATAATACTATAAGAAAGGGATTGGCAGTAGTGGGAAACCACCAGGGTATGGGGGTGGGATTGGCAGTTGAGGGAAACTGCCAGGGGAGGGAGGGGCACATCTCATCAACACAGGTACCTATGTAATGAATATGTGTATACCTAACCCTGAATTGTACCCCACATATTTCTCTTTCCAAATCTTCCCTTCATGCTCTTTATTGTATTTGTGGCAGCATTTGCTCCTTTTGTCTGCTTCTCATGTGAACCTCATTTCTAAGATGGCATTGCCTTTTCTCCACTTTTCTAAGTTCTGTTATGCCATGTTTTATGTTTTACAATTTTCTCACTATTTCTCTCTAGAGATCATATATCTCTGCTTTGAGTTTTTATTTTTTGGAGGTATTTATTCATTACATTTTTTTTGGTGTATTTGAAATACATATAATTAAAATTCTGGGGGTACACATGTGTATTTGTTACATGAATATGTCATGTAGTGGTAGGGATTGGGTCTTAGGTGAACCATTCACCAGATAGTTAACATTGTGCCCGTAGGCCATTTCTGAATGCTACCCTCCTTCCCCTTTCCCCCATTGGTGTCCCCAGTGTCTATTATTTACATCCTTGAGACCCTTTAGCTCCTACATATGAGTGAGAACATGTGGTGTTGGTTTTCTGCTTCTTAGTCAGTTCACTTAGGATGATGATCTCCAGCTCCATTCATGTTGCTGCAATAGGGCATGAATTCATTTTTATTTTTAATGACTGCATAGTATTCCATGATGTATACATACCCCATTTTCATTATCCATTGATCAGTTGATGGGCATTCAGGTTGATTCCACATCTTTGCAATTGTAAATTGTGCTGCAATAAACATGTGGGTGTGAGTGTCTTTTTTATGTAGTAACATCTGTTCCTTAGGATAGATAAAGTAGTGGAATTCCTAGATCAAATGGTGGTTTACTGTAGTTCTTTTATACCTCTTTCCATAGAGGTTTTACTAATTTACCCTCCCTCCAACAATGTTCCCCTTTCTCTGAATACACACATTGTTTTTTAAATAATGGTCATTCTTACTGATGAAAGGTAGTATCTCATTGTGGCTTTAATTTACATTTCCCTGATGATGAGTAAAGTTGAATATATTTTTCATGTTTGTTGGTCATTTGTTTATCTTCTTTTGAGAGATGTCTGTTCATGTCATTTGCTAACTTTAGAATGGGGTTATTGGTATTTTTCTTGCTGATTTGTTTGAGTTCTTTACAGATTTTGGATATCAGTCCTTTGTCAGATGTATAGTTAGTGAATATCTTCTCTCATTCTGTAGGTTGCCTATTTGCTATGTTGATTATTTCTTTTGTTGTGCAGAAGATTTTAGTTTAATTAAATCACACTTATTTATTTTTGATTTTGTTGCATTTCCTTTTGGAGTTTTAACCTTAAATTATTTGCCTATGCTGATGTCTGTAAGAGCTTTTCCTAGGTTTATTAATAGGATTTTTGTGGTTTCAGGTCTGAAATTTAAATATTTAATTTGTGGATTTACGACAAGATGGCGATGGGGCAGTTTGGTCTGTGAGACCCTCTGCAAAAGAGAAAACCCATAAAGACTCTTGCTCTCCCACAGGGGTTGCAGCTCTCATGGTTGCCAGCCTGTTCTTCACATGCTGCTTGGCTGCTACCTCAGTCACGGTGGCCACCACTGCTGGCACCGCTGCTGTCACCGCCGCTCCTACCTGAGGTGACCCACAGCACCTGAACCCATGAAGCCACCACCCAGAAGCACTGCACTACTGAAGCCACCACCACCACTACCACTACTGCACCCCACCTCACACTTAGGCGCCTGGCTAGTGGAGCTCCTCTAACACACAGAACTGCTGAAGTGGTGGCTGCAACCACCGCCACCATTGTCTGCTCCCTCCTACCCTGGGTAGCCCTTGGCTCCCACCCAGCCTGGCTCGAGTAGCCCAGTGCTACTCTGGCCTGCATTGCCTGGCAGTCTCGCATTCTACCTTCCCTAACTCAGCCAGGCTGCAGTGGAAAAAGAGATCAGCTGGAGCTGTGAGACCAGCTCCACCCAGCTTGGCCCATCTCCCAGCTCAGGATCCAAGGTAACAACATCAAAATGGGAGGGACAGAAGCCCCTCCCCCATACTAGATAGACACAGGCCAAATCTCAGTGGCAGATTTGGCAGGCATCCCAGATCTAATCCACCATCCACAGCAGGCCAGGGGCAACTGACCCTAACTGTAAGCAACTCCACCAGCTTGCGATGAGAGCTAGAAATCAGAGCTGAAAGGACATTGGACTTAAAGGAAAAGTCTCAAAGTGTGCTTGGTTCCCTTGTTTTAGTTTTTAAAAATTATTTGTCTGTCTGTCTTACCCATCTTTTCCCCCTCCCTTTTCACTCTCTTCTTACTGTTATCAATAATGTTTTCATACTTGCTTTGGTTTTGTTAGTTTACTGACTTTATTCAATTTTATTTTATTTTTTTCTCTTTAGATCTCATGTTTGCATAGGGGAATAGTACACCAAAAAGGAGGTTGGTTAGCTTGTATGTCTGTATGATTGTATGTTTTTTTGTATGTTTGTTGGTTTGTTTATTTTTATTTTAAATTTTTTGTGAGGAGACGGGGCAAGATGGCGACGGCATACGTGAACTGGGACCAAGACTGCAAACTGCTGAATAGACAGACTGTAAAGCAGAGGGAAAAGTGAACAAAACCAGAAGACCCTCATAAGGAAGAACAGGTCATTGCAGAAGAGAAATAAAAGCAACCCCACCTTCCCTCAAAAACAGAATTGAAGAGGGGAGGAA
>NW_007245701.1:6199-9653 GCF_000164805.1 Carlito syrichta | reverse complement strand
TGACCTATAGGCTCTTTTCTTCCATTATTTCTTTGGTTATTTTATCTCTTTTATTCTCTCTGTTCCCTTCTTTTGGAGTTTGTGTTATAAAAATGCTGGTTAAAGTTTCAGTGTATTTTCCCAGGAAAAACTTCTAAATGTGTTCTCAGGGAGTTCATGACAATATTTAGTCCTACTACAGTACTTTTAGCTTTACATTTTACTTTTGCAACCAAATGTTAAATGTTTAGAATCTCATTTTTTCTGTCTTTTTCATAGTAACCTTTTCTTTTTATATTTCATATATTTTATTTTATAAATTTTTAAACATTCTTGAAGAAAATATTTTTAATATCTTAAATTATGGCACCTGAGATTTTTAAAATTTACTGTTTCTCTTTTCTCACTTGGTTTTTCTTAGATTTGTTTGATAAAAAGATTATCCTTGATGTATTGCTCATTGTCTCAATATTTACTTTAAAGTGCACGTGTTATTGTTAATGTTCTGGAGGTAAAGGTTTCTATGACAGAAGACAAATTATTTTGGCTGTATAATATATTTAAAATATATGTACATACATTTATTCTTAAGTTTAAGTTTACCATATTATCCATGATATAACAAAAACAAACACTTCATTACAATAGCATCTTCTCACTGGACACAATAGTTCATGCCTCTAATCCCAGCATTTTGGGAGACTGAGGCAGGAAGATTGCTTGAATGTAGGAGTTTGAGACCAGGTGGGTAACATAGTGAGACCTTGCCTCTACAAAAGAAAACAAAACAAAATACATAAGCTGGACATGGAGGCATGTGCCTGAGTCTTAGCAACTCAGGAGATTGAAACAGAGGATGGCTTGAGCCCAGGAGGTTGTGGTTACAGTGAACTATGATCAAGCCACTAGACTCTAGCCTGGATAATAAAAAAACACTGTCACAAAAAAAGAAAAAACAAGTATCTTTTGCTCAAAATAAGTTGTTTATATTGGCATGAGGGAAGTCCATTTTAAAATGGTACTCTTTTGTTTATTTAGAATGTAATATTTTCTGGTTATCTGGTAGTTAACAAGAAAGGGATATGTTTTTCTTGAAAAATATTAATTTAATAAATTTGAGGCTAATTTACAATAAGTATATTATTGTTACTCTTGCTATTTACAGAGAAATAATTTCTATCTTGTCAACTTTTTATGTCCAACAACTTATACCCAGAATAAGCTAGATTTGTTTTAAAATCACTATATTTTAAAACTGGAAAATAAGTGTTCAATGTGTTTTGATGCTTCACCTCATTAAAAAAAAAGTATAGTTTTCCCCTAAGGGATAATATTATGAGGGTACTATTTAAAAACCTGGATGTCTTTTCAAACACAGCATATCTTTAAAAAATAAAGTAAGAAAACACTTTTTCTGAATATCAAGATGAATTGAATTCATTTTTCTATAACACAGTCAATTGCCATTAGGTACACTTTCTTCTTGCTATGTCCATGGTCACATTTCTCTCCTTTCCACTTATATACAGAGGTCCTTCTACATTTTCACTTCATATCCCTCTTGTCAGTCCTCAATGCAATGAAAAACTGGCCATGTACAGAAAGACATGCTATAATCCTAATGAGAGCTCTGACTTTGTGTGTGTGTATGAGAAAGTAGGATTTATTGAGAGGACAGGAGGTGTGACTTTTAAAAGAAAAAAAAAATGGACAAGGGCATCTCATCCCAGTGGATGAAACCCTTGTCCATTTCAACCCTTCATAATACTGAAAATTTGTACAAACATGTAAAGAATTGTGATTGCTATAGGAGAATAGATTGTGAAAAGGGCTACAACAATGTTTTTTATTCTGAGAGACAGAAAATTCTGCCTGTAAGCAGCAGATAGTGGCAGGAAAAATAAACTGAGACAGCATTAGATACGTGAAAGGGAAGCACACAAATATTTTTGTCCTCTTTGGAAGTCTGTCAGTAGCCTCCAGTGCTTTCGTGCCCTGTGAACATCTGCCTCTTCCACCCTAGCAAGGAGATAGTGCTGCACCCAGAGTGTTAGATATACTGTTGCCTATGACAGTTAAAAACTCTTAACTCTAATGGTAGAGTCTGTTTAAATGGGGTTTAGATGATTATTCTGAAAGTAGGAGACATATAACTATTGCAATGGCAAGTTAAATCCAAGCCCAAATGGATGACATACGCACAGTCCTTTTGTATGTATACTACGGCAAGATGATAACAAAATATGTATATTTGAGAAGATGCTAAGAATTATGTCTAGAATTAAAAATATAATCTAAGGTATTTGACGTAAGAGTTTGAGGTGATTTGATTGCTGTTACTGTTCAATGAAAGTAAAATGGTCATCCATTTGGATGCTTGTCTAGTCCTTAGGGGAGAAAAAAGAGGTACAGGCAGTTAGGGAACTCAGCATTCATGATTGTGCTAATGATACTTTCTTTCTTTTTTTTTTTTAGAAAGCAAGATTTATTGAGAGGGCAGAAAAAAACTCCCACTGTGGTAGGGTAACCAAAGGAGTTGCCTGCTAATTATACTCTTAAACATTGGTCATCCAAGAAGAAATATCCATGCTAATATCTATATATTTGTGGGGATTAGTATAGAGTAGAAAATGTGAAGGGAGAAACTCAGCTAAAAGATAAGGGATATCCCTTGCACGGGATAGAAAAACCACCACCATAGAGCAAGGATTCTCAAATAGTGGAAGTTTTCCTCTCTGGGGGGATATTTGACAATATCTAAGACTATTCCTGATTGTTATGATTGTGGCAGTGGGAAGAACAGAGTCATTTGTATTTGGTGAGTAGAGACCAGAGATGCCACTACACATTTTGCAATGCGCAAGATAGTCCACTGTCTCTCCCACACCAATCAAAGAATTATTCACTCCAAAATGTTGCCAGTACAAACACTGAGAAACTCCATCATGGAGAAATGAAAGATCATCACATGATCAGAGAAGAGTAGAAGAACAAAGGCAGGATAGAGCTCCAAGGCAGGCCTTGGCCTGCAATTCACATTATCAAAGAAAATGTGGGACAAAATTGAGTAAACGGATGAGACAAAAACATGAACTTGACATTGTGGTGTGAAAATAAAACATCTAAGGACAACAGAGTATGTCAAAGTACTTTGATCCCAATCATTCACCCAAAAAATTACAACAGGTTTCTTGAGAGAGTCTTGCAGGGGTCCTGCTCCCACCAGGTGTGGGGTTTCCTGAAGGAGAGACGGACTAGGCAAATGAAGGAACTTATGATGAAATGATATACTTGAACACCTGCTTGCAGGACAGAGGTCATCAAAATTACATATCCAAATATCGCACATTTTAGTTATATCTGAAAACAAAACTTTTTACAAAATAAATACTTTAATGAATATTTGCAGAATCTTACCTAAGCTTCAAAGAACACGAAGACCATATATATATATATATATATATATATATATATA
>NW_007245701.1:0-5590 GCF_000164805.1 Carlito syrichta | reverse complement strand
GGAAGGCTGAGGCGGAAGGATTGCCAGGAGCCCAGCAGGTCGAGGCTGCGGTGGCCGGGAGCGGCCACTGCACTCCAGTCTGGGTGACAGAGTGAGACTCCAACTCAAAAAAAAAAAATGATGACAGAAGACACAAGATCCCTGGATCAGTGAGAAAGGAATGTATCACTCATGACACAGAAGGCAGCATAGACATGACCTTCATATTTGATCTTCCTGCTCCTCAGGTACCACAGGGGTGGGGCAGAGTTGCTCAGCTGGAAGCTGTACTTGCTGAAGGTTCACACTGCAGCTGACTCAGTACCTGAATCTAATATGTTCTCAATAATCACCATATCAACTAATTAATGGTAATTTGATGATGATAATCTATCTGATGATTCTGTTGTTGGAAAACAACACACTGAGAGCTCAATATGGGCCAAGTCCTACACTCATTGTTTCACATTATCTTGATGATTATATTTATAATTAATTTTCACCATAACACTGACAGAAACTATTGAAATAGCTATGTTGGAAGATGAGAGAACTTAAGCAGAGGGAGTTTAATTAAGTAAATTACAGGAAAAATGAACGGCAAAAACCAATTTGCAGAGCTCATAGTTGTGTTCATTCTGCTAAAGTCCTTTGTTTATTGATGAAGTTGCTTCTGATTTGAGTATTTGAAGAGACTATTGGTCATTTTCTCTGCAACAGCCTGAAAACTAACCATGCAGGTAAAAATCTGCTACTGTTTGAATGTATGTGTCCCTCCAAAGTTCAGGTGTTGAAATTTAATAGCCAGTGTGGTCCAACCATCATCTACTGAAAAAAACTCTGAAAGTGTGTTCCTGTAAACTTTGTTTCAGCAAGCTCTCCTGTTGCTAAAATGCATGCTGAGGTTTGAGACTATGACTAAAGAAAACCATGGCAGGCTTTTAATAAACATAATAGCCATAATAACCAAAGAATCTTGATTGACTGAAGTCAAACCTTAAAAAATGAGTAAGGTAAACTGCATAAATGAAAGAAAGAAAAATCTGTGTGTGTGTGTTAGTCCAGGCACATGTATCTACAAAGTATGTACATAAATATTGTGAGGGAGAGCCAAGAGTAGAAATCCTCATCTTTCAACATGGAAAATCACAAGGTAATCCAAAAATTAATAAAGAGTTGCAAAAACTCTTTATTATCTAGACCTAAGCGAAAAGGTCCAGAAAATCCAAATAGATTGAAAACAATTTATTTTAACTTATAAAATATAAAAAATTATGAGATAATTTTTTAGTTTTATATAATAATTAATCGAATTTCTGTGATTACCTTAACAAAAATAGTATTGACAGCAAAAGTATGAAGTAACAAGCACCAGATTATCTTCCAACATAAATCAACCAAAGCAATGGGCAGAATATACTAAATAACACCACTCTCAACAGCAGGCAGTGAAACCAGTGATTCTTGAGAGATAAGAAACTAATAATACTCTATTATTTGTCTTAGAAAAAGATCCAAGACCAATTTATAGAGAGAGAAAACTTAGGTTGAGCCAACTGTATTCCCCAAGTTGGGAGACAGAGCTGAGACTCCAAGAAATCCAAGGAGCCTAGAATTTGTGAAATAGCATCAAGAAAAGAGCTATACAGGGAGAGTCTGGACACCTGCAGAGGATCCTATTATTCAGTTGAGACTTCATGAGATAAAATACATAAAAAATTAACCAATGCTGACTAAAAACAACAGAGGGAAAAGGGTCTGTAGTTCATAAGGGCTCGAAAATTTTTCTTTGCTTGAATGAGAAAGCAAAAAACTCATAAATCAGTGGACATTGATTAGAGCACTAAGAATGTTCTGTCTAAATAAGGAGAGGGCAAGGTGTACATTTGAAAACAGTAAATGTGTGGAATAAAGAACTTCAGAGGAACCAAATTTTAAAAAAGGAATCAATAGACTTCATACTTAAATGCATTAGCCAATTATAAGTTATAATAGAAGGATTTCTGCTTACAAAACCCAGGAAAAATCCACAAAATTAAACCTAAAAATAAACGTATAAGCCTTTAAGGTATAACTTTAAAATACTTTCAAAAGCTCAAAATTAGACTTAACAAGTGACAAACACTATTATGACATTATTATGATGGTGGATGTGGTATCATAAAGAAACCAATTTTTCCCAAGATACTACTCAAATTTAACACAATCCCAGTAAAAACACCAACCATTCATTTTTGGTGTTTTTTTTTTTTTCTTAGAGCTAAACAAGTTGATTTTATAAGTTCATGTTCAAATAATAACAAGGAGAATAGCCAATAAATTTCCAGGGCCAGGGGAGTACAGTAAGAGTCTAAACTAATGAGAAATTAAAACTTCCTGCAAAAATTTGACATTTCAGACAGTGCTGTAGTGGCAGAAAGTGATAAAGAAAGTAAGTATCAAGGAAATAAAATAGAAACTCTAGACTAATACCTAAGTATAAGTGGAATTTATTATACCATACAGACGGTTTATCAACGTGAAAAAATAGCAAATCCCCGAGGAAAAAATTGATATTTAAATAAATCGAGGCAAATGTGAAACCATTTAGAAAAAAGAATAAAATTAGATAACATCGCAGAACATCATCTGCTTTAATGTGAAAATGAAAAAAAAAATTAGTTGTGATAGCAGAAACATGTATTGTACTTTATAACAAAGAAATGCAAAAATCTAGTTGGGAATCAAAATACAGAAGCAGTAAGCAAAACTGATTCCTAACATCAGGCCTGTAACATTGACGAACTTATGTTTGAAATGAAATAAAATAACCATAATCAAAGTTGATAGGAAAGCAATAAATATTTAGAAATCACCCGTGTGTGTTAATGTATGCATATATAAATATAAAAATACATATATATGCATGTATGTGTGCTCTTAAAAATTGAGAACCTGAGAGAAAATTAGACAAAATGTAAGTCTAGTTAACAAAGAAGGAAATGCAAAAAGGTCTTAACTTATTGAAGATATATTCCATCTCACTAATAACAATATGTTAAAACTAGGATGTATCATTTCTCACCTACATGATTGCAAAAATCCAAAAGTTTTACAACATACTATATTGGTGAGATTGGAGAAAACAAGTTATTTCAGGTATCACTGGAGAAAATTCACTACAGTACACCTTCAGAAGAGAATAAATTGGCAACCTTAAATAAAATTAGAGACGTACTTACATGTTTTACCTACCCAGAACCGTAATACGAAAATATGCACCCACTTTGTGGGATAACATTTTCACAAGTTTGTTTCCACAGGCATTATCTGTGGTATCGATAGATAGTTAAATCCACTTTAACCATTGACCTAAACACCTTTCTCTGTTAATATCATGCAAAATCACTCACGTCTTTTGAAATATAATACAACACTAATTGGGATCTAGAAATATTTGCAATCCCAGTACAGATTTCCAAACGTCAGTCCTGCCTACCCCCACATATGAGAACCATTGAAGTACTGAATTTTCTGTACACTTCCAGATTTTTATATCACACATTCTCGCCCTCGGAAACGTGAGTGTGAGGCAAGTAGCAGCATTGGTGCCTGAACTTTGTGCTCTTTTTGATTCTCCTCTCATCATTCCCACCTCCCACCAATTGGAAAACTGAATTTTTCAGCTTCTAGTATGTCAGAAATATTCTTTAAATTACATTAAGATATTTCTTAGACACAAGGTCTCACTATGCTGCCTAACCTGGAGTGCAGCAGCTAGACACAGGCACAATCTTGTGTGCTGCAATCTTTACATCCTGTGCTCAAGCAATCCTTCAGCCCCAACATGTGCCACTGTGTCTGGCTCTGAAATACATTTTCTCTCATCCTCAGTAGTTATTCGGTTCCTTCCTCAATAGATAGTCTCTAGAAGGAATGACTGCAGTCTCTGGGTGAGGGTGAAGGTGAAATGGAGACTGCATTGTTTAATATTTTCCCCTTTTACTTGCAATGCACTCACTTTGAGAAACATAGCAGTTACTACAGCTATCATCAAGGGGGTACAGGGTACTTACTGCCTTTGTATAGTTTAAGGATGACAAGGCTGAAAGGACAGAGAGAGGAACCAAAGAGCTAAAGGCTTATTATTTGACTTTTCCTGTTTATGTCCCAAGATAAGACTTCAGTCCTTGATTGCTAACGTGATATTCTTTTACTTGAACTATCACAAAAGTTAGCATGGTAACTTGCACCCCATAACAATTGAGATGCTTGCAATCTAAAAAACTTAGATTTCCATAAATGTCACCAAGGTCAGAACTTACACTTTCATCTAAATATTCTTTATTGTTTGTGACTTTGAAATGAAGAGGATATAATGTTTTCTCTCAATAATAAGCAGAAATAGTGGGTCCATTCAATAGGTAGATCTACTTTAATGATCATAATCCTTATTGGATCGATAGAAAGGTATTGCTGTACTTTGAGGTGTTATGCTTTAGTAATTTCAGAAGGGGCTTAACACGTATTGGCAGTTTGGTAAAAAGAAAAAGTCCTTTCTGGTATAAGTGGTCAATGATGTATGTATAGGGTTCATCACTCTAGTATGTGTTGATGAAAGTCACCAGCTTAGGTTTTATTGTTGTAAGAATGAGGTCTGTGTTTCTAATTGTTTCATATTATTTTTCTGCAAAAAATAGCTATAGGGTTTTATTCTAATGTTGATGGTACCTAGTCATATAAAGAAAATTGAACTACTTTTTAAAAACTTTTATTGATCCAAATTGATCTGTCAATAGAATGTAAATCTTACTAGATGTCTAATTTTTAGTTTATTTGACAACATATCAAGATATCCACAATGATTTGTCTTGCTGGATTATGAAAGTACATTATCAAAGTGCCTAAGAGCACATATGTGTTCATGCAAAATCTTAATATATTAAGGAAGGATACATCTATTTTTAAACAATGCATTTGTGACAGTATCAAAAGTCTAGAATATATATTTTTTCTAAACTCCACAAATTTTGATGAAGTATTCCTAACTGGTTCTATTTGATTCTTTAAAAATCACAGAAAATACACTACCACTGTTTTGTAGTCTTTTAGACAGTTTATTTGTTGTACTACATTTTTTCAGATAGATGATTGTACACTTTATTCCAGATAAAGGTGAATTTTATGTTTTCTGAAATTGCATAGCAGCTTTATTTCATGATGATGGAAAATGTCTGCAACTTTAATACTTACTTAAAAATAGTATTCTAGCTGCCTAGAAACATTACAAATGGGGCTTAGAAATACATTGATTTATGATTCCCAAATTTTTGGAATCACTGTACATGTTATGGATCATACACTAAAAAATTTCCCTCTAAATAACAAGCCTATTTATCTCTAGATGGAAATGCCCACTTCTCAGAATACTGCGTAATTCTCTTAAAGAATTTAGAGTCATTGAGATTATCATCTATCTGTCTACCTATCAACCTACCAACTATCAATTCAGATAGACACTGTATTACTTTGTTCTGCTTTTAAACTACAAAAATATAAGCAAACCATGGCCATACCATTATGGAATTATTGTGCACGTAATATCCTGTGTCCTCAAGCCCATTTCGTAGTA
>NW_007245700.1:0-9334 GCF_000164805.1 Carlito syrichta | reverse complement strand
AATTCACGTCCCTAGGAAATATCTGGGAATCTGTATTTTTGTATACAAGAGTTTTGGAATCCACATGGACCGGAAAAAAAAGGGTATCTTGCTGACAACGGAAAGGGAATCCGTTTCTTGGAGTTCTCAACCGCCTAAAACCTACAAGGTCTCTTGATAAGGTTTAATCAGCAATCTCGGCTTCTATGTCGCCACATGTTTAGTGTGTCTTTTGAAAAGGGACCAGGAATCTTGGGATCTAATTCCTCAATAACTTTATGGAAGTCTTTCTCTTGATATCCAAGCAACTGAACTTCTAGGTCACCAGTAAATATATTGGCGTCTTGCTGAGAATGAAGCAGGAATTTCAGTAATGGGAGTATTCATATACAGAACACTACACGACCTGTTGCTACGGAGGAATAAGGAATCTTGGTTACACGAGGCCTCCATCCCAAAAACCTACAGACCGTCTTGCTAAGAGATAACTGCCATTCAGGATTTGGGAGTAGCAATATGGATAATGGGAGTCCTCACATACAGGAAACTGCACTGTCTATTGCTAAAGGAGAATAAGGAATCTGGTTTACACGAGTCCTCCATCCCAGTAAAATTTCAGGGTTTCTTATTATGGGCTAAATACGAATTTGGGTTTTTGAGGCATGAACTAGGGAAATGAAATGTTCATATAGAGACAAATGCTCTGACTTTTCCTAAGAAAGAATAAGGAATGTGGGTGACATATTTTCTCTATCTCCAAAAAATATATGGCGTCTTCCTAAGATCTAAACAAGAATCAAGCTTTCGACGTATGTATCTGTAAACAGGAGTACTCATATACAGGTAAATGCACTGCTGTTGCTAAAAATAAAAAGTCAGGGTTATACGAGTCCTCAGTCCTGAAAATCTACAGGGCATCTTTCTGACGGTTATACAAGAATCAGGGATTCGAGGCATGATTTTGAGTAATAGCAATCCTCATATACAGGAAACTACATGGCCTCTTGCTTATAAAAGAGAAGAAACCTGTTTTCCACTGTTCCTCTATCAAAAAATCTGCAAGACTTCTTACTAAGGGCGAAACAAGTATCAGGGTTTCGAAACCGGAATCAAGAGAAAGAGAGTCCTCACATACAGGACACTACATGGCCTAAAACTAAGTACGAATAAAGAATCATTGTGTTACACGCCCTCAATCAAAAAATCCCCAGGTTGTCTGCTAAGGAACAAACATGAAACAGATCTTTGAGCTCCCCAAATGTTTCAGAGCAATTTAGCATTCGGATATTATGAATCTGTCATTTCAAGTCTCCAGCAACATTCTAGTCCTCTTAAAAGCTGTAAATGTTATTGGGCACTAAAAGTCCGTTATGTTCCTCAGAACAACTAAGGCCAGATTCCAGGACAAAAAGAATCTTCTTACCATATTTGGATGTAACTCTGGTCTTAAGGTGATCCCTGTAATCCTTCCACTTCCATGTCTCTTGCAATTTTGAGAAGGGACAAGGGTTTTGCACTTGCCAAAAGTTTACTACGTTCTTTTAATGGTAAACAGGAATCATGGAATCCACGAAAATAGGAAACTAATGGGCATCTTTCTTTTGATATACTGAATTTGGAAACCAAATTGACAGGAAAAATCAAGGCATCTTACTGAGAATTAAAAGGAAATCCGGTTCTAGGAGTTCTCATTTTCCGGGATGTACAGGGCATCTTGATAAGGTTTAATCAGCAATCTGGGTTTCTGGGTCCCTACATTTTCAGAGCTACTTGCTCCTTGGATATGCTAAATCTGTCATTACAGATCCTCAGGATCTTTCTGGTCCTCTTGTTAGTTGTAATCAAGAATTTGGCCCTAGAAATCCTTTTGTTTCCTGGGACCATCTACGACCATAATCATATTCTCCAGAATCAAAAGGTATATTGGTACAAAATTCCTCAATTCAGGTGACCTCAAAATACAGAAAATTCATGTGGATGGGCAGGTAGGTTTTGGGTTTTTGTGTTTGGAATATTACACATTTTGTGAGATCTTGTGAAGGGGAACCAGGAATCTTGGATTCCAGTTCCCAGGGATCTTTATGGACGTCTTTCTCTTGATATCCAAACAACTGGAATACTCAGTCACCATGAACTGTCTCGGCATCCTTCAGAGTGAACCAGGAAGCTGGGTAATGAAGGTCGTCAGATACAGGAAACTACATGTCATATTGCTAAAGAAGTATAAGAAATCTTCCTTATATAAGTACTCAATCCCAAAAACTACAGGCCGTCTTCCTATGACGAAACCAGGAATCAGGTTTTTGAAGTAGGATTCTGGGTAATGGGATTCCTAACATAGAGGACACTTCACTTCCTATTGCAAAGTAAGAATAAGAATCTGCGTTACTCGGGACCTCAATCTCAAAAAAGCTATGGCCTAAACACGAATCATGGTGTTTTCGAGCATGAATCTGAAAAATGGACTACTTATTTATAGGCAACTACATGACCTTTTGCTAAGAAAGAATAAGGAATCTGGGTTACACGAGACTTCAATCCCAAAAATCTACAGAGCATCTTGGAAAGTTCTAAAAAGAATCAGAGTTTTGAAGCAGGATGTATCTAATGAGAGTCCAAATATACAGGAAAATACACAGCCCCTTGCCAAGGGTGATAAAGAATCGGGGTTATAGCAGTCCTCACTCCTTAAAATCAACAGGACATCTGCTGTGAGCTACACAAGAATAAGGGTTTAAAAGCTGGAAGATAGGTAATAGCAGTCCTCATATGCAGAACCTACATGGTCTCTAGCTATAGAGGACTACAAAATTTCTTTTACACGGTTCTTCCATCACAATATCTACATGACATGTTGCTAATGGCAAAACAAGGATCAGGGTCTCCAAACAGGATTCTGGGGAAAGGGAGTCCTCCTATACAGGACATTACACGGCCCCTCGGTAAAGAAGAATAAAGAATCTGTGATACACTACTCCACAATCCGAAAAATTCTCAGGGCGTCTTGTTGCAGTATAAACAAGAATCAAGGCTTTGACTTCTTCCCATGTTTCAGAGATATTTGGCTTGTGGGTATTATGAATCAGTTATTTCAGGACTCCAGCAACATTCTGGTCTTCATGAGAGTTGTAATTGGGTATCTGGTAGTACAAATCACTTAAGTTCCTCGGGACAATTAAGGCCGGAGTCCCGGAATAAAAGTATCATATTGCCGTTTATTGATGTAACATTGGTCTTAAGATGAACTTGGTAATCCTTAAGTTTATGCTTTTACTTCATTTGTAGAGGGCCCGAGGGTTCTGCCGTTGCCAAATATTTAGTATGAATTATTCAAATGTAACCAGGATCAATGGATTCCACGTCCCTAGGAAACATCTTGGCATCTGCATTTTTGTACACAGAATTTTGGAATCCACATGGACAGGGAAATTCAGGGCATGTTGCTGAGAACGGAAAGGGAATCCGGTTCTTGGAGTTCTCAATCGCCTAAATCTACAAAGTCTATTGATAAGGTTTAATCAGCACTCTGGGCTTCTATTTTGCCACTTTTTTAGTGTGTCTATTGAAAAAGGACCAGGAATCTTGGGTTCCAATTGCTCAATAATTTATGGGAGTCTTTCTCTTGATATCAAAGCAACTGGAATTCTAGGTCACGAGGAAATACCTTGGCGTCTTGCTGAGAATGAAAAATTAATTTTAGTAATGGGAGTCCTCATATACAGAACACTACACCTCCTGTTGCTATGGAAGAATAAGGAATATTGATTATACGAGAACTCCATCCCAAAAACCTAC
Organism: Carlito syrichta; assembly: GCF_000164805.1. NCBI lineage: Eukaryota > Metazoa > Chordata > Mammalia > Primates > Tarsiidae > Carlito > Carlito syrichta. The sequence continues at coordinate 5,560 of NW_007245700.1, read as the reverse complement.
AGACCTTCTTGCAAAGAGATAACCTCCCTTCAGGTTTAGGGAGTAGGAATCTGGATAATGGGAGTCCTCATATACAGGAAAGTGCGCTGTCTATTGCGAAAGGATAATAAGGAATCTGGTTTACATGTTTCCTCCATTCCAATAAAACTCCAGTGTTTCTTGCTAAGGGCTAAACACGAATTTGGGTTTTTGAAGCATGAACTAGGGAAATGAAATGCTCATATAGAGACAAATGCACTGACTTTTCCTAATAAAGTATAAGGAATGTAGGTGACATGTTTTCTCAAACTCCCAGAAAAATACGGCCTCTTCCTAAGATCTAAACATGAATCTGTGAAGAGGAGTATTCATATACAGGTAACTGCACGTCTGTTTTTAAAAATAAGGAATCTGGTTTATATGAGTCCTCAGTTCTGAAAATCTACAGGGCATCTTGCTGATGCCTAAGAATAATTAGGGATTCGAGGCATCAATGTGGGTAATAGCAAGCCTCATATTCAGGAAACTACATGGCCTCTTGCTAATAAAAGAGAAGAAATCTGTTTTCCACGGTTCCTCTATCAAAAAAATTTACATGATTTCTTACTAAAGGCTAAACAAGTATCAGGGTTTCGAAACAGGAATCAAAGAAAGAGAGTCCTCACATACAGGACACTACATGACCTCCAACTAAGTACGAAAAAAGAATCATTGTTCTACGCGCCCTCAATCCAAAAAATTCCCAGGTTGTCTGCTATGGGACAAACAAGAAACAGATCTTCGAGCTCCCCAAATGTTTCAGAGCAATTAAGCATTCGGATATTATGAATCAGTCATTTCAGGACTCCAGCAACATTCTGGTCCTATTAAAATTTGTAAATGGTATTGGGCATTCCAAGTCCGTTGGGTTCCTCAGAACAACTAAGGCCAGATTCCAGGACAAAAAGAATCTTCTTGCCATAATTGGATGTAACTATGGTCTTAAGGTGAATCCTGTAATCCTTCCCCTTCCGTGTCTCTTGTGATTTTGAGAAGGGACAAGGGTTTTGCACTTACCAAATGTTTACTACGTACTTTTAAGGGTAACCAGGAATCATGGAATCCACGAGCTTAGGAAACTTCTGAGCATCTGTCTCTTGATATACTGAATTAGGAAACCAAATCGACAGGAAAAATCAGGGCATCTTACTGAGAATTAAAAGGAAATCCAGTTCTCAGAGTTCTCATTTTCCGGAATGTACAGGACCACCTGATAAGGTTTAATCAACAATCTGGGCTTCTGGGTACCTACATTTTCAGAGCTACCTGCTCCGTGGATATGCTAAATCTATCATTTCCGATCCTCAGGATATTTCTGGTCCTCTTGTTAGTTGTAATCAAGGATTTAGCCCTAGAAATCCTTTTGTTTCCTGGGTCCATCTACGACCATAATCATATTCCCAGAATCAAAAGGTTCATTGGTACAAAATTCCTCGAATCAAGTGACCTCAAAGTACAAAAAATTCTTGTAGGTGGGCAGGTAGAAATTGGGGTTTTGGTTTTGGAATATTCCACATTTGGGGGAGGTTTTGTGAAAGGGAACCAGGAATCTTGGATTCCAGTTCCCAAAATATATTATGGACGTCTTTCTATTAATATCCAAAAAACTGGAATTCTCAGTCACCAGTAACTGTCTAGGCATCCTGCAGAGTGAAGCAGGAAACTGGATAATGGAGGTCGTCATATACAGGAAACTACATGTCATTGCTAAGGAAGTATAAGGAATCTTCCTATATGAGTAATCAATCCCAATAACTACATGCCGTCTTCCTAACATGTAACCAAGAATCAGGTTTTTGAAGTAGGAATCTGGGAAATGGGAGTCCTCACATAAAGGAAACTTCACTGCCTTTTGCTAAGTAAGTATAAGGAATCTGCATTTCTCAGGTTCTCAATCCCAAAACTCTACAGAGCATCTTTCTATGGGCTAAACACGTATCATGGTGTTTTTCGAGCATGAATCGGGAAAATGGAGTCCTTATTTACAGGGAACTACATGATCTTTTGCTAAGAAAGAATAAGGAATCTTGGTAACACGAGTCCTCAATCCCAAAAATCTACATAGCATCTTGGAAAGTTCTAAAAAAATCAGAGTTGTATCTAATGAGAGTCCTAATATACAGCAAAATACATAGCCCCTTGACAAGGAAGAAAAAGATTCGTGGTTATGGCAGTCCGAAGTTCTTCAAATCAACAGGCCATCTGCTGTGGTCTAAAGAAGAATCAGGGTTTAGAAGGTGAAACATAGGTAATAGCAGTCCTCATATGCAGAATTTACATTATCTCTAGCTAAGGAGAACTAAGAAACCTCTTTTACATGGTTCCTCCGTCACAATAGCTACATGGTATCTTGCTAATAAAACAACAATCAGTGTTTCCAATCAGGATTCTGGGGAGCAGGAGTCCTCATATGCAGGACATTACACAACTCCTCGGTAAAAAAGAATATGGAATCTGTGATACACTAGTCCACAATCCGAAATATTCTTAGGGTGTCTTGCTGCGGTATAAACAAGAATCAAGGCTTTGGGCTCGTCTCATGTTTCAGAGATATTTGGCTTGTGGGTATTATGAATCAGTCATTTCAGGACTCCAGCAACATTTTGGTCCTCTTGACAGTTGTAATCGTGTATCTGGTAGTACAAGTACCTTAGATTCCTCGGGACACGTAAGGGTAGTATCCTGGAAAAAGTATCATCTTGCCATATTTGGATGTAACTGTGGTCTTAACATGAACTTGGTAATGCTTAAAATTCAGTTTGTACTTTATGTGTACAGGGTCCGAGGGTTTTTCAGTTACCAAATATTTAGTACGAATTATTAAAATGTAACCAGGATCCATGTATTCCACGTCCCTAGGACACATCTGGGCATCCGCATTTTTGTGCACAGAGTTTTGGAATATACATGGACAAGGAAATTCAGCGTATCTTGCTGAGAACGGAAAGGGAATCCGATTCTTGGTGTTCTTAATCGCCTAAATCTATAAAGTCTCTTGATAAGGTTTAATCAGCAATCTGGGCTTGTATGTCACCATATTTTTAGTGTGTCTTTTGAAAACGGAACAGGAATCTTGGGTTCCAAATACTCAAGAATTTTATGGGAGTCTATCTTGATATCCAAGGAACTGGAATTCTAGGTCACCAGGAAATATCTTGGCGTCTTGCTGAGAATGAAGCAGGAATTTCAGTAATGGGAGTCCTCATATACAGAACACTACACGACCTGTTCCTACGCAAGATTAAGGAATCTTAGTTACACGAGGCCTCGATCCCAAAAACCTACAGACCATCTTGCTAAGAGATAACCACCAATCGGGTTTTTGGAGTAGGAATCTGGATAATGGGAGTCCTCATATAAAGGAAACTGCACTGCCTATTGCTAAAGGAGAATAAGGTATCTGGTTTACACGTGACCTCCATCCCAATAAAACATCAGGGTTTCTTACTAAGGGCTAAACACGAATTTGGGTTTTTGAAGCATAAACTAGGGAAATGAAATCCTCATATACAGACAAGTGCACTGATTTTTCCTAAGAAAGAATACGGAATGTAGGTGACATGTTTTATCAATCTCCATAAATAACGGCGTCTTCCTAGGATCTAAACCAGAATCAAGCTTTCGACGCATATATCTGTGAGCATGAGTACTCATATACAGGTAACTGCACGGCTGTTGCTAAAAATAAGGAATCTGAGTTATACGAGTCCTCAATCCTGAAAATCAACAGGGCATCTTGCTGACGGCTAAAGAAGCATCAGGAATTCGAGGCATGAATGTGGGTAGTAGCAATCCTCATATACAGAAAACTACATGGCATTGTGTTAATATAAGAGAAGAAATCTGTTTTCCAGGGTTCCTCTATCAAAAAATCTACATGACTTCTTACTAAGGGCTAAACAAGAATCAGGGTTTCGAAACAGGAATCAAGGGAAAGAGTCCTCACTTACAGGACACTACATGGCCTCAACTAAGTACTAATAAAGAATGATTGTTGTACGCGCCTTCAATCCAAAAATTCCCAGGTTGTCTGCTATGGGACAAACAAGAAACAGATCTTCGAGATCCCCAAATGTTTCAGAGCAATTTAGGATTCGGATGTTATGAATCGGTCATTTCAGGACTCCAGCAACATTCTGGTACTCTTAAAAATTGTAAATGGTATTGGGCACTCCAAGCCCGTTAGGTTCCTCAGAACAACGAAGGCCAGACTCCAGGACAAAAAGAATCTTCTTGCCATATTTGGATGTAACTCTGGTCTTAAGGTGAATTCTGTAATCCTTCCCATTCCATGTCTCTTTTTCTATTCAGAAAGGACAAGGGTTTTGCTCTTGCCAAATGTTTACTACATACTATTAATGGTAACCAGGAATCATGGAATGCACGAACCTAGGAAGCTTCTCGGCATCTGTCTTTTGATATATTGAATTTGGAATCAAAATGTACAGGAAAATCAGGGTATCTTACTGAGAATTTAAAGGAAATCCTGTTCTAGGAATTCTCATTTTGGGGAATCTACAGGGCCTCTTGATAATGTTTAATCAGCAATCTGGGCTTCTGGATCCCTACATTTTCAGAGCTACTTGCTCCGTGGATATGCTAAATATGTCATTACAGATCTTCAGGATCTTTCTGGTCCTCTTGTTAGTTGTAATTAAGGATTTCACCCTAGAAATCCTTTTGTTTCCTGGGACCATCTACGACCACAATCATATTCCCCAGAATCAAAAGGTATATTGGTACAAAATTCCTCGATTCAGGTGACCTCAAAGTAAAGAAAATTCTTGTGAGTGGGCAGGTAGGAATTGGGATTTGGGTTTGGAATATTCCACATTTTGGGGAGGTCTTGTGAAGGGGAACCAGGAATCTTGGTTTCCAGTTTCGAAAGAACATTATGGACGTCTTTCTCTTGATATTCACAAAACTGGAACTCTCGGTCATCAGGAACTGTCTCGGCATCCTGCAGAGTGAAGCAGGAAGCTGGGTAATGGAGATCGTCATATACAGGTAACTACACGACATATTGTTAAGGAAGTATAAGGAAGCTTCCTTATATGAATGCTCAGTCCCAAAACTACAGGCCGTCTTCCAAAGTGGTAACCACGAATTAGATTTTTGAAGTAGAATCTGGGTAAAGGGAGTCCTCACATACAGTAAACTTCACTGCCTTTTGCTAAGTAAGAATAAGGAATCTGCGTTACTCAGGTTCTCAATCCCAAAAAAGCTTAAGGGCCTCTTGCTATGGGCTAAACACGAATCATGGTGTTTTCGAGCATGAATGTGGGAAATGGAGTCCTTATTTACAGGCAACTACATGACCTTTAGGTAAGAAAGAATAAGTAATCCGGGTTATGTTGGGAGTCAACATCTATAGCTACATGGCTGAGGCCTGTAAAGGTCCATCTGGAATATCGCCTCTGACATAGGATATCAGTTATACCAATAATATTGGCATGTGATTTGTGACCGGTGTGATTACACGGCAGTAAAACTTATAAGTAAATCTCTATACACCTGATGGAAAGAGTGCACAGAGGAATTA
>NW_007245699.1:142688-166660 GCF_000164805.1 Carlito syrichta | reverse complement strand
TTCCATGTGTCTGTTGGCTGCTTGGATGTCTTCCTTTGAGAAGTGTCTGTTCATATCTTTTGCCCACTTTATAATTGGGTTGTTTGGTTTTTTCTTTTTAGCACGTTTGGGTTACTTATAGATCCAAGATGTTAATCCTTTGTCAGAGTTGGAAAATACTTTTTCCCAGTCTGTGGGCTGTCTCCCTGCTCTCTTGATGGTTTCTTTGGCTTTGCAGAAGCTTGTCAGTTTAATGAGGTCCCACTTGTCAATCTTATCTCTTATGGCCTGTGGGTTTTGGGTTTTGTTCAGGAATTGGATGCCAGTTCCAATTTCCATAAGGGTATATCCTGCATTTTCTAAAGTTCTTATGGTTTGAGGTTTTACATTTAGGTCTCTGATCCATTTAGAGTTAATTTTTGTGTATGGGGACAGATAGGGGTCTTGTTTGAGTCTTCTGCATGTGATCAGCCAGTTTTCCCAGCACCATTTACTGAATAGGTTCTCCTCTCCCCAGTGGTTGGTGGTGGAGGCTTTGTTGAAGATGAGTTGGTTGAGAAATTGAGTTTTAGCTTCGTAAAATGATTTGGGGAGAGTTCCATCTTTCTCAATCGCCTGGAATACCTTCAGTAGGATTGGTATCAGCTCCTCCTTAAATGTCTTGTAGAATTCTGCTGGAAAGCCATCTGGACCAGGGTTTTTTTTTTGGTAGGTAGTTTTCTTATTACATAGTCAATTTCCTTGATTGTTATTGGTCTATTTAGGGTCTCAATTTCTTCTTGTTTCAACGTAGGCAGGTTGTGTGATGTCAGAAAGTCCTCCATTTCCTTAAGGTTTTCAAGTTTGTTTCCATACAAGTGTACGTAGTAGTCTCCAATGATCTTTTGTATTTCTTCAAGATCAGATGTGATTTCATCTTTTGTGTTTCTGATTGTGTTTATTTGGGCTTTTTCTCTCTTTTTCTTGGTCAGTCTAGCTAGGGGACCATCGATCTTGTTTATCCTTTCGAAGAACCAGCTTTTTGTTTCATTAATTTTTTGTATTATCTTTTTGTCTTCTGTGTCCTGGATTTGGGCTTTTATTCTGGTGATCTGGATTCTTCTGCTGAAATTAGGATTTTGGTGGTCTTGCTTTTCCAGCATACTTAGGTGACTTGTTAGGCTATTAATTTGTGATCCTTCCATTTTCTTCATGTGCGTTTGTAGGGATATAAATTCCCCTCTTACTACAGCTTTTATGGCATCCCAGAGATTTTGTTAAGATATTTCTTCACTTTCATTTGTTTCCAGGTACCTTTTAATCTCTGTTTTGATTTCATCATTGACCCAGGAGTTGTTTAGCATCATGCCGTTTAGTGTCCATGTCTTTGTGGGTTTTGGGGGGGACCTTGTTGGTGTTGATGTTTATTTTTATTCCACTGTGGTCCGAGAAGGTACATGATAAAATTTCAGTTCTTTTAAATTTGCTTATACTTGATTTATGGCAAAGTATGTGGTCGATCTTAGAGTACGTTCCATGCGGTGATAAGTAGAATGTATATTCTGTGGTCTTTGGATGGAGTGTTTTGTAGGTATCAATTAAGTCCATTTGGTCAAGAGTCACATTGGGGTTTCGGATCTCGTTGCTGATTTTTTGTCTAGATGATCTGTCTAGGGTTGTGAGAGGGATGTTGAAGTATCCAGCTATGATGATGTTGGAGTCAATATCTTTTTTTAGTTTACCTAGAAGCTGCTTTATGAAAGTTGGCGCTCCTATGTTGGGAGCATATATGTTTAAGATGGATATTTCTTGTTCATGGATGAACCTTTTATCATTATGTAGTGGCCTTCTGTATCTTTTTCAGTTTGTAATAGCTTGAAGGGTATTTTGTCTGAAATTAAGATTGCTTCTCCTCCTTTCTTTTGTGTTCCGTTCGCCTGAAAGTTTGTTTCCCATCCTCTTGCTTTGAGTCTATGAGTGTCCTTTCTAGTGATCTGAGTCTCTTGAAGGCAATAGATTGTTGCCTGTTGATATTTTATCCATTTTGCCATTCTATGTCTTTTCAGTGGTGCATTTAGTCCATTCATATTTAGGCTAATTATTGAAATGCAAGAGTTGATCCCTGTCATAAGTTTCTTACAGAGTTGTTGTTCCTGTTTGTTTGTTGTCTTTCTTTGGGTTTTGGAGTTGGTTCATGTGTGTTTTTAATCTTTTGCCTGTACTCTTGTGAAGAATGTTGTTGTTCTTTTTTCCTTTTCTTCTGTGTTCAGTACTTTCTTAAGTGTTTCTTATAGAGGTGGTCTGGTGGCAGCGTAGGTTCTTAGGGATTGAATATCTGGAAAAGATTTCAATTCTCCCTCACTAATGAAGCTTAGCTTGGCTGGGTAGGTTATTCTTGGTTGAAATTGTTTATCTTTTAGAACTTTTAAGATAGGGCTCCAGGCTTTTCTAGCCTAGAGGGTTTCTGTAGATAAATCTGCTGCTATTCTAATTGGTCTTCCCTGGTAGGTAGTCTGGCCTTTTTCTCTTGCTGCCTTTAGGATTTTTTCTATTATAGCTACTTTGTTTAGGTGAATTATTATGTGTCTGGGAGGTGGTCTTCTCCTTTGTTGTCTTGCAGGGGTTCTCTGAATCTCTTGTGCTTGAATTTTTGCATCACTGATGAGATGAAGGAAGTTTTCTTGAATGATTTCATGAAATGTTTGTTCCAGTGTGACCTCTGACTCTCTCTCTGCCTCAGGAAGGCCAATTACTCTTAGATTGGGTCTCTTGAAGTAATCCTTCATCTCCTGAAGGTTTTGTTCTGACTTTTTAAGCTTTTCTATGTTTTTGACAGTTTGGGTTAGTTTTGTATTTTGGTCTTCAAGCTTTAGATTTCTTTCTTCTGCTTGACTAATTCTGATTTCCATGGTTATTAATTTGAGATTTTTTTTTAAAGAAGGATTCACTAGCTTTTTTAGCAGGTGATACTCATGGATAAGATTTGTTACAGCAAAGGATTCAGAGCAAAAAAAGAAGAAAAAAAAAACAGGACAAAAAATATGCATCTGCTGTGGAGTCTAGAGAGGTCCAGAATAGCCCTACTAGTTCTTCTTAGGAGGCTACACAGGACATGTTTTCTTCTTGGTAGTGAACTACAGGGACATGTTTGGAATGTCTTTGCTCAGGGAAACCCACTCTAGTCTCAGGGTCTGAGGCTTATGAGGGGTTAGAGGGCTGGTCATGTAGGCATCTCCTGCTAGCACCTGACTACAGCAGCTGAAACTCAGTACTCTTAGTATTGAAGCCAGGGGCACATCATCAATGTTGATGTTTGTACAAAGGAATCCGAAGAAACTAATGTGGCATAGATCATTGTTCTGGCAGTAAGTCCCCTACATATGAACAAGTTCCATTCTGAGAACACATCTGTAAGTCCAATTTGTTTATAAGTCCAACAAAGTTAGCCTAGGTGCCCAAATAACACAATCAGGTATATAGTACTGTACTGTACTTTTCACACAAATTATACATAAAAATCAAACACTGTACCCTATACAGTATTATGCAGTAAAGTACGCAAAAGCACAACCACTTGTAGAGTGCACACACATGACAGTGTACACCAGACACATGAACTAACTTACATGATTGTATCTTTTAAAGTTCTCAACTTGAAGGTTCATATGTAGAGGACTTAGTGTATGTAACAAATTAATTAATCACTAACATAAAGAGCACTCTAAGGGTCACCTCAGGAATTGAGCAAGGATCAATCACGATTTTCTTGGAGACATGAAAGGAATAAGCAAGCCATGTTATCCTTCCTCACACCAATGGTGATATGTTCTGTGTCATTGTTTAGATTATATATTTGCATAAGGTTTTTAATTCCTTCCTTATAAAACTCAGTTAATTTTATAGAAATTAATGAGAAAGTTCCTGCTTTCAAGAAGTTCACAGTCATAATGTGATGAGTGTAAGAAAGAAGCAAATCAATAGTGTTAATATGGACAAGGTGGTGACTGTCAGGAGCTCCTTAGTGAGAGAGTCTTCCTGGAGGAAGTGCCATCTAAATGAGTAAAATCTATTACCTTATGATTCACCTAACTGGTTGCAGTGGCTCATGCCTGTAATCCCAACACATTGGGAGGCTGAGGCGAGAAGATTGCCTAAACTCCGGAGTTTGAGACCAGCCTGGGCAACATGGTGAGATCTTGTCTCTATAATAAATTTAAAAAGCCAGATGTGGTGGCATGTGCCTGTAGTCCCAGCTACTTGGACAGCTGAGGTGGAAGATTTGTGATTGTGCCACTGCACTCCAGCCTGGGTGAGAGAGTAAGACTTTGGCTAAAAGAAAAAAAAAATCACTCAATATATTTACTTTACACATCAGTGAATTTTCTAAAACAAATTTAATAAAAAGAAATGATACATTTGTTCATCCAACAAATATCCATTAAGTACTTGTTCAAGACACTCTTGCTAGATTTGGGGGATACCATGGTGAGCAAGACAAAATTCATGTCCTCATGGGAGCTTTAAGTAAGTGGAAGATAGGTGCCTGATAGTCTTTACTATGTTTTGTGAAAGATCTAAAATTATTTTCTAGTTGTTTATTAGTAGTGATAGTAGTGAATTCTTCATGAAGATTATTGGATTAAAATAATCCTGGGGAAAAGGGAATCTAGCTTTATTTCTTGACTGTACAATAAAAATATCTCAAGAACTGTCAAATGTACTAAGTTATCATTGTCTAAACTTTTCATTGAATGTGAGAACATGAACCATAAAGATCAGTATTTTGTTCATATTTATGTCATTGTCATTGATCCCTATGTTTTCCCTCATTAGTGGATGGTGAACTGTACACATTTGGAGAACCTGAGTCTGGGAAATTAGGTCTACCCAATCAACTGCTGACCAATCACAGAATACCTCAGCTGGTGTCTGTAATTCCTGAGAAGGTGATCCAAGTAGCTTGTGGTGGAGGGCATACTGTGGTCCTCACAGGTATGTGTGGAGCCTGCTATTCTGTTCTTTGTTTTTTATAGCGGCTAATGAAATTTTTTAATGTTCATTTTTCATTGTGTTAAGAACACGTAACATGAACTCTACCCTCTTAATAGATTTTTTTTTTCTTTTGAGTTGGTGTCTCACTCCATCGCCCAGGCTGGAGCGCAGTGGCATGCTCACAGCCACTCCAGAGTTTACCATCTAGGTCCCAGTGATCCTTCTGCCTCAGCCTTCCACGTAGCCAGAACTACAGGCACGTGCTGCCACGCCTGGCTAATTTTTGATTTATTGTAGAGATGAGGCCTCACCAAGTTGCCCGGGCTGGTCTTGAACCCGCGGGCTCAGGCAGTCCACTCGCCTCGGCCTCCCAAAGTGCTGGGATTACAGGCTGAGCCAGTGAGCCCAGCCTTAAGAGTTTTAAGTGTATAATACAATACTGTTATATGTAGGTATTGTGTTGTACAGTAGGTCTCTAAAACTTATCTTGCATAACTGAAACTTTATGCCCATTGTACAGTCACTCTCCTTTTCCCACTCCCCTTAGCTCCCAGCAACCACCATTCTATTTTTAGCCTCTATGAGTTTGACCCTTAAATACTTCAAGTAAACATTGCATTTCTTTCCATTAAGATCCCCAACCTTGTCCAGGTATGGTGGCTCACGCCTGTAATCCCAGCACCTTGGGAGGCTGAGATAGGAGGATTGTTTGAGGCCAGGAATTTGAGACCAGCCTGGGCAACATAGCAAAACGCCATCTCTAAAAAATTAAATTAAAAAATTTTAAAAAAGAACCCCACCTTTTGTTCTTATAGTTAATATACATTTCTGTTGTGTAGAAGAATTTTATAAAGTAGAAAAACATGAATCTTGTTGAATTGTATCTGCTAACATAATGGACATTTTCATGACCTTGACACATTTAATGGCAGCCTATTACATTGTTTTTAGCTCATTTTCAAGGACAAACTTTTTCTCATGTATATGTATTCCATATTTATCTAAAATTTGCATTTTTCCTGAAATGCCTTTTTTTTAGAGCAGCTCTTTGTTCATGCTATTTTCTACATTTTGTTGATAATTTTTTTCTCTGTGATATTCACATTGTATAACTTGGGAATTTCTTTGTGATTTTATGTTCTGTTACAGTAATTCATTAAAAAGTGGTAATGTTTGACATTATAGATAATGAAAGAAAATTAGAACCCCAGTAGTAATTTTACTTTTAGCTTCTGAATTTGATATTTGGTATGGCATGTCTTTTTTCAGGATTCTAATCACTATATTGAAATATACTTGCTACTTTCTAATATGCATACTACATTGATGCTCCCAAATTTGTTCAACATTAGATTTGTTTTCAATGTTGAATGTAAAGGTAATGTGATTAGGTAGTGAATTATGATGATGAATGTTTTTTTGCTCAAAAGAAATTAACAGTTTCTGAAGTCACCATTTAACTTTCAGTAACCCAAAGTTAGAACTGTTATAGACACATTTTGAATATCAGATTCTTAGATGATATGCCTAATGTTGCAAGATGAGTGAACAATATTTTATCTTTAGACTTATTTCTCTGATACTGCTTTTCCTTGACTTCTTGTTAAAGTCCCAGTCATGCGTATGAAGCTTTGGTTTCTCAGAATTACAGCTTCCAGATGGAATCGTTTCTAAATTAGAACTAATTTTTTTTCAAAACCTGTACTCTAAATTTGGAAACAATTCTAAGGTTTGAAATTCTAAAAAAATTTTTGTTGACCAAATGGATTTTCATATAATTTCAAAAGTATTTGTTCTGGAAATTAAACTTTGAAATTAATCTTTATACATTATCTAAAAATTCATTCCATAGGTTGATATGTAAATTATTCTTTATACAAAGATTATAGAAATAATTTACCAGGTGATTCTAGGTTATTCTGAAGGATATAAATGTTGCTTATTACAATGTCATTCAATCATACATTCTAAAATATTTTCATATAAAGTGAGCAATATCATCCATGATACTTTTAATTATACTTTAAAAATGTACTTAAGTGTAATATTTTTTGTCAGTATTAAAGACCTAGAACTTTCTGTGGACTTTGTTTTGAGATTTAAAAAATGTCTTCAAAAATTGATTGTGCTCTCCAGAGTTTTGCAGACTATGGGATCTCACAGACCAGTGAAGTTTGTTGTTGTTTTAATTATAAGATGCATCCATTTGACAGATCTGGCATAGGTACAGATGCAAGAAAAAAATGTCTTTGCACTTCCTGTCTGTCTGATTGTGGCAGCCAACATTGAATGGGGGAATACAGGAGAAAACCTTGGCAATACAGGGAAAACATGGAGAGATAATTTTTCCAATTCATAAATAACTTTGTAAACATTGAGGAGTTTGTTTTACAATCCAAATATCTAAAATTTGAGTTAAAAATAATTATGAGAAGCAACATTGGTTGCCAGTTTCTGAATTGCATCTATCTAAATATGGCCACTGGAAAAAAATAACTGTTTTCACCATGATAAGATAAAATACGGAACATTTTCAAAACAAAGAATACAAAGTTCTAATTGTGTAATAAAGCAGATATCCTTAAGTTGTATGAATTTATTTGTATGGAAAATTCACTACTTTGCCATGTGATTATTAAACTAAGAGATGGTGTTTTTGTATTAAAATAATTTGTTTTGCCATTGTCTCAATATGGCATCATATCCTTGATGCAGCATATTTTTAAGGAGTAACATCTATATATCTTATTTATGAAGCAAATATTCTTATTAGACAGAAAAAGTATAAAACCACATGGCAATAGACAAGTGTGTGTTTGTTAGTAACGCCATTGTCAGAATAAGATGAGTTGACTAGATAATTACTTTTTAGAAGCATGCTCTTTATAACTCAATATCCTATTAGGTTTTCAAATCTACCTGAAAGTTTTCTTATTTAATCCTGACAGCAACTCTATAAATTCGGAATTATAACATCAGGGAACCTAAGTAACTCACCTCCTTGCCACAGCTAGTAATAATGAAGATTTGGATTCTGGCCTGAATCGGAAGCTCTAGCTCTTTTCTCCTGTAGGAGGAGAGAGTCAGTGTTCTGAACTAAGGATAAATGACTAATGTCATCAATACTGTGCTTCCTAACATGGCAGCCAGGGAGATTATGTGTCTAAAAGGACTCATTCATCACCACTCATGTATCTGTTTTTGTACTTTTCCATTTCTAGAAATATGTGAGCTGATATTTACTGAGTTATTGGAGGTTCTTTGAAATCACTTCAAAAATATCTATATAGAGGAAAACTTTTTCTTCTCCTTATTGCATTTCCTAGTAAAGGAGCTTTACTTGTGAATAAATCTAGCATACCTACTGTTAGTTTTAATTCTCAAGACAATTCTCTGAAATTGGGTTTGATAAAATAAATTATGAAACTATTCTTAAAAGAAGTTTTTCTTTAGGAAATACTGTTTTTTATTTGAGGCAGCAAAAGGAATTAGCTTAATGACAGTGATGCTTTTGAGCTGAGGTGATAATTATAAGGACCTTTCGGTTAGTTCTCTGACTTTATTGTGTCTTTTATCATACTTGTTGCTTATTGATAGCAATTCCTTCTATGGTTATCTATAAAATAGAAAATTACTCCCATGCCATGATTTTTACAATTGTGTACCTTTTTATTTTTCTTTTCCTTCATCATTGAAAAAATTCATACTTCAGTATTAAATATTTTTATATGGGTATTTTTTTCAGAGGCACTTAACCTTTGTTATAAAAGGTTATAAGTCGATTTAGAGTATATAATACTCAGTGATTTATCACAGAAACAAAGAACTGAGTACCACATATTCTCACTCATAAGCAGTACCTGAACATGTACCATAATACTATTTAAAAGGAATTGGCAGTAGCCAGAAGCTGCCAGGGGAGGAAGGAGGAGCACATAACATTAATAAGGGTACCTGATCTTAAACAAGGCAATGTGGGGACCAAAGGGAGGCCCAAACTTTACCTGTGTAATGACCATTTGTATTGCTAACCCTGAATTTTACCCCACATCTATAAAATAAAATAAATAGATAAATGTCACAACTTTTCCATATATGATGGTTTCTGCTTCCATGCAATTCTTTTCTTGTATTTGCCTCGTTTTTATTTTTTTGTTTGTTTTTTTAGAGACAACTGTATATGCCTTTGGGCTGGGACAATTTGGTCAATTGGGTCTTGGCACTTTTCTTTTTGAAACTTCAGAACCCAAAGCCATTGGGCATATTAAGGATCAGAAAGTAAATTATATTTCCTGTGGAGAAAATCACACAGCTTTGATAACAGGTATGGATTACAATTTCTGTTACATACTTGTAGAACTGGGTATATTTTATTACAAAATAAATAATATATGAAATGACTATATCTAATTTAAGTAAATGAATTAACGACTGAGAAAAATAGTATTCCTTGATTAATATTCTCAAAGTATAAAGTTGCACATTGCTTTTTTATTATTTTAATTCAATTTAAAATAATTATAAATGATCCAAAGACTTAGAGCCTCAAAATAGGCCAATAATGTCAGAATGAAGACCATAGTATTGCACTTTGGCAGAAGACTGGAATTTTTTTTTGAAGTTGTATTAGTTTGAAGGTTCTTAATTCTGCTCAGGTGAGAGGGAAAAATTGAACAAGAGCTTTTTAAAAACTTTCTTTCGTTCAATCCGACAGAGCTGCATTTATGCTGAATAAATTCTTATGTTTTTGCCGCCAGGAGGCGTTTTCAGGAATGACTCCTTCATTCTCCTTCCACAGTGATAGAGAGAAGGGCACCTTAGAGACCACTGAGTGAATACCTTCTCTACTCTGTTGTTTTTCCTTTATCCAGGGAAATGTCCCTTTGAGCCTAATTCTCAGCCTCAAAGCTAGGTGTTGCTAATAATGTAGTACTCAGTAAAGATTCTCCCCCAAAATGATTTAGTCACTTATATGTTAGTAATTGATATAGTTCACAATTTTAAGTGCTTTGTAACGAAAGAGTCTGTGATTTCATTATTTCTAATTTAGAATGAAGTAAAGCATCAGGAAGTCAGAAATCATCTAGTACATGGAAATAATCCAGATATCAGTAGTCCTACTTTTTTTTTCTTCTTCCTAAGAAAGATACTGCTACAATAGAGCTCATCTAATGGTATCTAGTTAGGGAAATTAGGAATCAGCAAATGCAAGGTACTGCCATACATTGTAGCTTCGCCAAAGAACCTTCCAGAGAGGGCAACCTGCCCATTATCAAGTATCAATGTTCTTAATGTGGCACCAAACAGCATTCATTCATTGTCCTGTAAGATTTGTTGATATGTATCCCCTACTGTGGGGTTCTAATCTTAGTTTCTCTGTGCTTACTGTCATTTTTCATTAACTAAAAATTGCAACTGATGGTTAATATACCCTGTTTTTATGTGTCATCTATCATCCAATTAGAATATTTAGTTAAATTTTTGTAGTACCCTTCTGCCTGATGAAAAGAGTTATAGCACAGATAATTGAGCATTAACTTTACCTTTTTGCTCATAAGTTTCCTCCGGGGACAAGTGTTATGTTTTTTTCCCCTCCAGGTCTAATGAGGAGTATGTAGTGAGTTATCTTTACTCTTTCCAGTTCCCCATTATGGCCAGTGGCACAGATTTTTAAAATCTCGCTGAAGCTGGAAGTGCAATCAGGCAACTTGGATCAGAGTTTATTTTTTCGAGTAAACCACAGTAAAAAAGGCAAACCTTAGAAAGCATTTTGGATAAGGAAATCAGGCTCAAAAGAAGGAGGAGGAAGGGATTAAGGTCATAAGAACTATATATAAAGAAAGGAAATAAATGCCTTAGTAGTAAGAATTATTAAGAATCTAAAGAGTCTCAACCCTGGTTATCATTTATTTATAGGGAATCTACTTATTTTTGTAAATTAATTTTTGTACTTGCCACCTTACTGGATTATGTTCCTATTTGTGATCATTTTTCCGTCAATCCTCTTAAATTTCCTTAGTATGCAGTCACTTTGCTATCTTAAACCAGATGTTCCCAAATTTGATCTATTCATTTCCCAGCTTATAATCATTAATTTAGCTTTTTACTGTTCTAAGATAGAGTTCAAACATTCTTTATCTGAACAAAGTGGGACCCTCTGTGGGGTGGTTCCTTCTTACCTCCTCATACTCATCTCATACCATTCTTCCCTTTGTGCTCCAGGTACATTGGTTACCTTTCACCTTCTTAGATTGAACCATGTTTCCTCTTGATTCAGAGCCTTTCTTCGTACTGCTGACTCTGCCTGGAAGATTCTATGCTCTCTTCTTCTTGCAGCTAAACCTTATGCATCCTTTAGGTTTCAGTTTGGAAGCCTTCCCTAATCCCCAGACTAGAGAGAAATCCCCCTCCTCTGTACTATATTGACACCTTTTACTTCTGGTTTCCTGACATTTACCCACTTGAGATGGAGGGTAGGAAGGAGGGGCTTGAGGAAAAGAATGAAGGTTCATAATAGCTGATAGCTATGGCAGTGTGCAAAAGGATTAACTGAAAGAAGTGAGAAGATTACTCATCATCATTGTGGACCTAACTATAGAGGGGACCTAGGTATTGGTATAGGACCTAGTTAGCATGGTTGGCTTATGGCATTTCCTTCAATAGCATTCCACAGCCCAGGAGCTGAATTAGTAATAAGAAACAGTTGGATTATCTATGCCAATAGTTCACCACTAGTGGAGATTTTGTGTCCCCTCACCCCCAGAGACACACGACAGTGTCTAGATTGTTCTAGGAATTTAGTGGATTGAGACCAGGGATGCTGCAAAACATCCTACGGTGCACAAGACAGACCCACATGACCAAGAATTATCTGGCCCTAAATGTCAACAATGCCAAGGTTAAGAAACTTCAGTCTATTAATGACCTCAGGAAAAAGAAAATAGATTGTATTGGGATGTAGAGGGTCAGAATATAAGCGTCTCCTTCCCCTTGAGAATATGATGTGTATTTACTCTGTATTGTTACTCCTCCACATAGTGACTTTCACGACAGGACTTCAGTTTCACAAACCACCAACATGTAGTGATTTATTCGTAGAATATCTATTACCTGATGTTATATACAGGACCATAGAGAGTGTAGAAAGATCAATGGACCAGAGTAAATTCAATACAGAATTTGAGAGGAAAATTATAATTGTAGTGTAAGTTAATATATTTGTCTGTTTACAAATATATCCATACAAGTAACACTTTTGTAATTTTCTTCATTTTTTTGTATTTTAGACACAGGCATTTTGTATACTTTTGGAGATGGTCGACATGGAAAATTAGGACTTGGATTGGAGAATTTTACCAATCAGTTCGTTCCCACTATCTGCTCTAGTTTTTACAGGTTTAAAGTTAAATTGGTAAGGGTATCATATTTTCCTGTTTATATTTTATATTCCTATATTTGAATCTTTCAGCATTTTATAGCAAATAAGTACTTTTGTGTTTGTATGAAAGAATGTCATGGATATAGCTAATAAATATGCTAGTTTTCTAAAAGCCAAATATCAGACACTGTGCCACTTTGAGAATGTATTTCTTTCCTAATTTTCCTCCTTTAGCATCTTTTTTCCCCCCAAATCTTGACTACTCACTTTGTTTTCACATGTCTTATACTTTACTTCTAAGTAAAGAAGGAGGATTGGAGTCATAATTATCCTGAGAGACTGATTTATTTTTGGGTCACTTTCTTCCAAAGAACTTCTCTGAGAAATTTTTTCAAGTTTTTAGTGTAGCTCCCAGATTAAAATATAACATTTTCTAGCTTGTAAGGAGAAACATAATGTGCCAAGTAATTTTGTCTCTATATTATATTAAATTGAAAGTGAAATGGTGAATTAAACTTGTTCTAATGTTCAATAATAGTGTTTAAAGGATATGTATTATAATTCATATATATATATTTTGTGTATGTGTGTGTGTGTGTGTGTGTGTGTAGAGAAAGATTCAGCAAGTCAGGCTAGGACGTTTACCACTAAGTAAATATGTTATAGCTAATAACTGTTAAAACCCTATTTGTTTGAAGCCAGTGTTGATTAATTTTTCTGTGGATTTCTATAGGTTACTTGTGGTGGATGTCACATGCTAGTTTTTGCCATTCCTCAACATGGTGCGGCAGAAAATATTGAAATCAGTGAAATAAATGATTCTTGCTTCTCTGGACCGACTTCTCTGCCCATGGGCAATCTTACCTCAGGGAACATGCTACAAAGAACTCTATCAGCACGTATGCGACGAAGAGAGAGGGTACAATCGTGGCCTATTCCATATAATAGTATTATCTAGCACTGCAAAGAAAATTTGAAGAAAAATACCTATTTTCTTCTAAAATCAAACAAGGGTCTTAGATAATTTGCTAAATAAAATTGAGTTGGGGGCCTACGAACTTATAAAGTGAATTTAGAGTTAAGCTGTTAAAAGCACAATTTAAAAAATTGAAATCATCGTGGATAACCTTTGCATATAGATTGAGGTGCTAAACAAATCATTCTTCTGTAGGACTATTTTATCACCTAAGATCGAATGCTAAATTGTTTTTCAATTGCATGTGAATATGCTTTTTTATTGTAGCAAGAACACTTAATGTAAAATCTACCTACTTAACAGATTTCAAGTGTACAATACAATATTGTTAACTATTGGTACAATGTTATGTTGTACAGAGATCTCTAGAACTTAATTATCTTTCATAATGCTACATTCTTCTATCTTTTAGCTATACCTCATGAGCAGTAGATGGTCATACTCTATAAACAATGAAACATGAAAAACAAAGAAATAAGGACTTCAATTTAAGAGAGAGAATATTCTCTCAATTAAATTTAAAGTTCTCTTGTGTTTTAAAATTATTATTTCAATACATATTTTTTAAAAGTAAATGGCAGATAATTTTTAAAGGAGACAGTTCTTTTTTGAAAAGTACTGTAAGTTTCAAAACAGTTTTCAAAGTGAAAAGGTTAAACCTGACACTTTATTTTAGAAAAGTACATATGGAAATATAGAGAGATAGCCCATCAATGTTTTGTAGTTGTTTATTTGCATCTCATGAGTAATTTTTTTGTTTCTTGGGGAACGTAGAGAATACGCACACACGTTTTTTCCCATCATGTGAAAAAAAGGCTTATAAACTGAAATTTAGGGAAACTAAGATATGGAGACAAAGGAACAAAATGTTTTTGAGCTATTGGGGATTATAAAAGAAGTGAATGCGGTGGAATATTGTCAGACTTTGAAGTCTTTCTTTTAAATATTTTTAACAACTGCAGAAACTTTACATCAATATTAAATATGCAAGATCATTTAACAGTTTATTTCCCCTACTTATTTTAAAGGAGAAATCCCCAGATTCTTTTCTAATGAAGCGAATACTACCTCCAGTAGAAAAGACTGCCTCCATACCTACTTGTTTTTCCCCCAGTTCAGTCTCTTCATGTTTGCCTAAGAGTAACCTGCCAAAGAAAAGCATATGTGAAAAGGACCTCAAGCAGCCATTGAAACCAGGTAACATTTGCTATCCTATCTAATCTCAGGAGAAATGTGCCTTTTATTCCTATTGTTTTCATGTTTATCTTAAGATTTTTCTCCAGTTAAATGGTTTGCTCCCTGGTTAGAGCCTGACATCTTTCAATTGAACTCAAATCCACGAATACACTTACAAATGGAAAGCACCGTCAGTGGCTCTAAGACTACCATGTAACCACCAGCAGCGTATCTTTATAGAGCAGTGGATAGCATATATAGTACCTTTTCGTACTCTATCTCGTTTAAACTCTGAAACAACTTGATGAGCTAGGAAGGGGTGATATTCATTTTACAGATGAGGAAAGCAAAGCTTGATGAGATCAAGTGACTTCCCCAAGGTCATTCAGCGTATAAATGAAGTGGACAGAACTTGCTTGCAGGTCTTCTGGACCTATGTGAAATTCTATATTTAGGCAGTTCAACATAGTAGTTTAGAGCATGGGATAGGGAGTTAAATTTATCTGGGGTCAGATGCCAGATCTGACATTCACTAAGTCTGTGACTGACTTTGGAAAGGTTATTTAATCTCTTTATGCTTCAGTTTCTTTGTCTTTGAAATGTATTTAATCACACTGACTTCAGAGAGTGATTCTAAAGATTAAATGACATCAGGCATATAAAGTACTTATCGTTGAACCCAACACTTCTAGAAACTGCTTAATAAATTAAAATTATTATTGGTTAGAATTATTAACACCTGTACCTCGCTGCCTATTAGATATAGATTTTCTGTTTTAAATTATGATTCCAGCACTTTCACTATTGTACACTTCTAAATAATTTTGTTTACAGACATTTGTGTATCTTAGGAATGTATATATGTTATTGCAGGGCATGTGCTTGGATGATAAGGGCAGGATCAGAATCCAGGACCAGGACATCAGAGAGTAAGCAGCAGGTTTGAAATTAAGAAGATAAACCTGGACATCAGGGTTTAAGAACCATGACACAGATAATATTTAATATCTTTGAGATCAAGATCCTAGGCAAAAGGTTGAGGCATAAAGGATTAGGAACTCAGGCAAGAATTGTGGGCCATAGGAATGGAATATTAACTATAACTAGGACTTCAGTAATCAGCTGATTTTCTTCATCTGACCCACAACTTTTGTGTGTTTCCTTTTGAAATAAGAATCCATGTAACCACCATGTGCAATTCAGTTCCATGTCTAATGGTGTTCTTCAGTACTGGACATAGAAAAAGTAATCGATTCTAACAAGCAATGTGTATGAGAAAAAGAGAAGTTTATGGTTCAGGGAAAGTTGTTTCCCACAACAAGAGATTTGAATGTGAAAATATATGTGATTTTGTAGCTAGATCAAAAGGAAAAGCCATCTCTTATCTTTTTGTGGCTATTTGCTAAAACTCTCTTAATAAAAAGTCTTTTGAAAGTTGTATCCAACATATAGTGTGACTTCTAAATGATTCACAGACTTCAATCTTCATAATGGGGAAAGGGGGTCAAGATAGGTCTTGCTGAGAAGGTGCCATTTAAGCTAAAACATAAAAGATAAGAAAGATAGCCGGGCTCGGTGGTTCAGCCTGTAATCCCACACTTTGGGAGACTGAGGTGAGTGGATTGCCTGAGCCTGCGGGTTCGAGACCCGCCTGGGCAACTTGGGGAGACCTCATCTCTACAATAAATCAAAAATTAGCCAGGTGTGGTAGCATGCGCCTGTAGTTCCAGCTACTTGGAGGGCTGAGGCGGAAGATCACTGGAGCCCAGCAGGTCGAGGCTGTGGTGGCCGGGAGCGGCCACTGCACTCCAGTCTGGGTGACAGAGATAAGAAAGGTATGGCCGCTCAAAGAGAGTGTATGCATTTCAAGCAAAGAAAATAATATAGACAGAGGTTTGGAGGCAGTTCTTAAGAAAGGAAGAGACAACCAGTGGGGCTAGAAAGTAAAGGAAAAAGTAAGACAAGATGATGTTGGAGAAAGAGGGAAAAATTATTCATGGTTTTGGAGACCATGGAAGGCCTATTTGATTGGAATGTTTTTCTTAAGTGAATTAGAAAGCCATTAAAGGGTTTTAAATAGTTGATTGATATGTTCTGATACAATTTCTACTTTAACATGATCACTTCTGCCTCCATGTAGATTGTACAGAGGCCAGATTAGAAGTAGAAAGAATACTTGTGAGCCTCTTACAGGAGATAATGGTGTATGGACCAAAATGTTTGCAATGGAGATAGAGAGAAGATAAGAGGGCAGATTTGAAATATATTTTTGACGTGGAACCAACTGGACTTGCTAAACGTGTTAATGTATTACACATAAAGGGAGGAATCAAGGATGATTCCTAAGCAAGAGGATGGATAACAAGTTTAAGGAAAACAATTAAAAATTGAGTCTGAGATATCTGTGAGACATCCAAGTAGAAGTATCAAGCAGATGATTGAAAAGCAAGCCTAAGGTTTAGAAGAGAACTCTGGACTAGAGATATACATTTGAAAATCATCAACATAAAGCTGATATTTAAAATCCTTGGAAGTTAGTTAATTCACTTATTAGAAAGTAAAGTCAGAAGAGAAGAAGACCCAGGATGTAGTCCTAAGAACATCCAATATTTAGAAGGTAGAGGAGGAAAAGTTAGCAAAGAAGCCTTCCTTAGCCTTGTCAGCAGTAAGGTAGGAGGAGGGAAATTAGGATAATATATTGTCATGAATGCAATGTACTGCTCGAAGGACTTAGGAAAGAACTCAAAGAATCAGCCAATGGATTTGGTATCATGGAGATTACTGGTGATTTCAACAAGAGCAGTTCCAAAGGAAGTTCGGAGGTAGAAGCCAGAGTTAAGATATGAATGGTAAATGAGGAAGTAAAGAGGAGATAGGATGTGTAGATAAATGGTTTGCAGATTTGCTGATGAAGTGGCTAGCAGCTAGAGGGAGATGTGAGCTCAATAAGAAACATAGGAGCACATTTGTATACTAATAGATGACCCAATAATCCAGGTAAGATAAGTGGCACAGGAGAGAGAAGGTATAACCAAAGGTCCAAAGCTCCTGGAAGACAGGAGGGGCTGGCATACAGAGCAGTCTTTGGGAACAGGAATAACACACTCTACATTTTAACACACAAATGAGAACTTTTGTACAAATGTAGGTAACTGTGTACCTTTGTTGATGAGAATAAGATTCAGCGGATCAGATCTGACGGCTTCTGTTTTCTCAGTCAAGTCTGAGGCAAGGCCATCAACTTAAATAATCTGCTATGTATTTTCCATACCTATGTTCTCTGCCTCTCCAATCCATCCTGCATAACACTTTCCACATTAATCTTCCTCATGTGCAATTCAGTTCCATCTGCTCCAGTGTCCTTAGCAAATCCCTAATATGAAAATAAGCGTATTTTTTTCCATATAACTCTCATCTGCTTTTTTAGCTTTATCTCTCAATAGTCTTTTTCTTAGAACCTTCATTTAGATCAGTAGTCTGCAAACAGTGGCCCATGGGCCAAATCTAGCCAGCCACTTGTTTTCATAAATAAATTTTATAAGAACTCAGACATACATTTCTTTATGTTTTATCTATGGCTGCCTTCACTCTACAATGTTGGAGGTTAGTTAGGATAGAGACTGTATGACCCACAAAGCCTAAAATGTTTGCTGTATGACCTTTTAGAGAAAAAGTTTGCTGGCCCCTGATTTTGATCAAATTAAGGCATTCACAATCTGACTTAGTGGAAAGAACAAGGGCTGTGGAGTCAGACAGAGCTGAGATTAACACTGGGTACCAATAGGGTCACTGAAACCTACTTTTCTCGCTCACAAAATGAGGATATAATGCCTCTATTATTGTCACAGAGTTAACCCAACATATGTAAAATGTTAAGCCTTCAATACAAGCTTCTTTCCTCTGTATCATTCTCTTCCTATTCCTTTGCTCAGAGTACTGTTCTGCTGCTTTACTGGAAATGGGCTTCATTTTCTTCTCCTTCCACCTCCATTTCTACCTCTCAGAAGTCTACTCACTTTTCTGTGACCTCCTTAGTGAAACCTCTTCTGATTCCTAACATATGGATGTAATTGCTCATTTCTCTATAGCAATATGTTTTATTACTTAAGTTGCTATTCTGCCTATTATTGCTCATGGGATTGATAAAATTATTACTTGCTTATTTGATTAAATGGATTTAAAAGGGAGAGATCAATGTGGACTGACATTTTTTCATGAAGGCTTCATTAAGTAACTACTCTCAAATAAATAAGCAGGTGATAAATGAAGGTATAGTGAGAAATTAAGTTAATATAAGGTCAAATAGAGCTTATGACTTTTCATTATCTACTTTATGATTTAATAACCTTGCAGTTTTCTGTGAAAGATTCTAAGTGCTTGTACTGGTTTTCTGTTGCTATACTAAAAGATAGCCCTAAATCTTAGCAAGTTAAAACAATACACATTATTTCATAGTTTCTGAGTGTCAAGAATCCAGGAGCTGCTTGGCTGGGTGGTTCCTGTTTAGGGTCTTTTAGGGGTTGTAGTCACACTGTCAGAAGAGGCTGCAGTTATCTTAAGGCTTGACTGGGGCTGGAGGATCTACTTCCAAGCTCATTTACATGGCCGTTGGCAGGAAGTCTCACTTCCTCACTATATAGGCTTCTGCATAGAGATACTCACGACATGGATTCCCCCAAAGTGGGTGATGAGAGAAAGAGAGAGAGAGAAAGAGCACACACATGTGCATAACCAAGATAGAGGCTATAATGCCATACAAAGTCGTGTCTGCTTTATTTTATTGGCCATGCATATATAGACCAACCTGGTATAAGGTGCAAGGTAATTATACAAGGGTATGAATACCAGGAGGATATGGATCTTTGTGGTCCTTCTTAGGACTATCATAGTGCTCAATACCTGGGTATTTATTTCAAGTGAATAGTGTTTGCCTGTCCATATGAATGAAGCAACTGTAATCTAATCAGTGTTGAAGTTTTTAAACTATCTAAAAGAGATTTTAAAACCTGTTATCACAGTGAATGAATTCTGTTCAATTCACTGACATGAGGCTAGAGGACTTGTA
Source organism: Carlito syrichta (assembly GCF_000164805.1). Classification (NCBI taxonomy): domain Eukaryota; kingdom Metazoa; phylum Chordata; class Mammalia; order Primates; family Tarsiidae; genus Carlito; species Carlito syrichta. Next base: position 147,115 of record NW_007245699.1, on the reverse strand, counting down.
GTAGAATTATACCTGTGCTTTATATTACAGAGTAATGTCTGTTTTCTATCCAGTTGCATTTTGTTCTTCTGTTGAAATCTGAATTTCCTTTTTCTCTTTTGACCATTCAGATTATTCTCAAGATAAAATGGCCAAAGAGACAGAGACAGAAAATTCTTCAGCCACAGAAAGCCTTGAAGAAACTATTGATGTCTTAAATATGGTAATGCTTTCCTATCTAGCTATGAGTTTGAATTTCAGTTCAGAGTGTGTGTGTGTGTGTGTGTGTGTGTGTGTGTGTATACTGCCTATATTTTTATATACATAAAAAACTGTTTTGTGTTTCGTTTTGTTTGTTATTTTTGACCAATGTTGTTGAACAAACAATAAAATTTGTTTTGATCCTCATATCATAAGTATGGCAATTGGGGATAGATTATATTACTATCTGAACTGTTTTGCATTTATTATATACACACATATATTTATTTAGGATGTATAAATATAGGATCATATATATAGTCTTTTTTTAAGAATATATATATATATATATATATTTGTTTATTTCAGACACATGTGATGAGCCCGAATTCCAAAGAGAAGTTACTCAAATTATTGCCAGTTCAAAAACAAAAGGTACACTATAGAGATTTATTTTCATTATTATGGGTAAGAACAGTTTAAGCTAATTTTTTGGGAGGTTTCTGGAAGGAACACAAGAAAGGTAAGCATTCACTTACTTTAGAAATTAAAAGACAGAGGAATACAGTGTAGATAACCTGCATTTTCACTTGTTCTGTTGGTATGTATTTTCTGTGATGTGACAAGAGTAATAGAATTTTATTGCTGAAATGTGCTCTTTGGAGTTACCAGCTTAAGTTATAATAGCCATACTTTTCTTTCTGCCAAGCAATGGATTATGATTGCAATTCTTTTGTATATGAAGAGACTACTGTTTGTTAATAGAGTGAATCTCTGACTTGGGTTGAATATGACTTTGAGTGAGTTACTATGCAGACTTTACTGGATGATATTAATATATTTTCTAGTTTTAAAATTCTGTGATTTTAGTGAAAATAGTTGATAATCTTTTACTTTTTGAATTGGGCTTTCAGTTATCAAGGAATTAGTAACATGAAAATAAGGTTAAAGTAAACATTTGGAAATTAGAGACCATTCATGGGTAAGAAAGAGGGACTTTTAACAAATAATGAATAGCAAGAGAAAGGAATAGACTGTTTTTCACAACCTTGGAGAGATAAAGGCCTGCCTTGAAATCTTTTGCTTTTCCAGGCTTTAAGGACTAGTGCAGTTAAAGGATGAGGGGTTTGGGGATTAGGAAAGTAAATTGGAGAAATATAGATTGAGGGGAGAAGGCTATAGAAAATATTTAATTTATATTTATAGTGATGTTGCTGTATTTTCACCTTTAAAATTCTTAAAATTGAAGCCACTAAAACACAAGAAAGTCTTGCTAAAATAAAAATTTAGAGTCAGTCCTCAGTAGTTCTATCCATATTACTGAGAGACATGGTGAATAACAACGTTCCTTTGAATATGGGAGAGAAACTTTCCTAACACAGAAAAAACAAAAAAACAAAAAAAAAACTGAATGAATGTTGACTGACTTGACTAACTACTTCCAAGCAGACATCTTTCTTGTGTCATCTCTTCCCTTTCTCTTAGACTCCAGGCTTTGCCTCTTCTGGGCTGCTTTATTGTACTAGGGAAAGAAAGACATGGACATTAGAAATCAGTTCTGGCAAGTAGGCCTGTCTTTTTTAAGGGCTCTTGAAAGAATCGTGACTTTTTAAAGAACAAGACCTAGAATAACTAGAAAAGGAAAGCACTTTCTTTGAAGCTGATATATATGTCTTATATCCATGTAGTCCTTCTAAGTGTAGGCCCTACCAGGCCTCTTTTAATAAATAAAACAAGACTTACTATACTATTTCTATATATTAAGTTGTTAATTTTTAACTTGTCCTGTTTTAATAATTTTTTTGACAAAATATGAACCTTGTACTAGGCCTAGAGCTCACCACAATTTTAAAATTTGAATTAGATTTTACTGTTCAGATACCCAAATTCATCGTATATTTGAATCCATTAATTTTTTTGTAGAATTTAGGTCAACAATTTGGTTTTGCCTTATTTTGTCCAGCAAGAAATTAATTTCATATTGTTAGTGTATTATTCACCTTTCAATATTTGATTTTATAGCTTTTATACAAATATTACATTTTATAGTCAGTATTCTTTCCTTTTATTGATTTTTGCATGTACACAAACTATTATAATTAATATAACAGATAAAGAAGAGGATCAAAACCCTGAAAATCCATATAACATTTTTATTTAGAAAAGAAAACATATATTCATTATTGTTTTATTTATAAAATATTTCATATGCAGTTTTTATATCAAGTCTTATAGAAACAAACTTCAGTTTTTCAATTTTTGTATTTTAAATTATTTTCTTTAATTTTGTAAATTGTGTAGATTTAAAAGACAAATCAAAATTTGAAAATTAAAAATGACAGGCAAGGTGTAAAAATTATACTGAGCTACACTTCATACAAGACAAGTGTAAAATTTTTAATAGCATCTTGCAAATCAATCTGGAAATAAGTTTTCTGTAAAGATTGATTCAGATTGAGAAAGGGGGCAGAGAATAAATATTGATATTATGAATAATGGCAAAATGAAGGCAGATAGTAAGAATTGACAGTTAAACACAGATGTGTGTTACTAAATAGAAATTAGATGTACCAAAGACATAGAGAATGGTATAAATTGCCCCTAAAGAAAACAAAACATTAGCAAAATGTCTGATAAAACTGGGCATTTTAATTCTCATGGTGAAACTTATAAAAATGTAAAATCTTAGCAGTAATTTATAGTAGATAAGTTACCTTTGTCCACTAATAATAGTAGTATGACAATTACTTCAAAAAACTTACAGAAACAAGAAACAATTGGGAAACTGATGCAGCATACAGCTCATACTGAAAATGACGATAGTGATGAATATGAAGAGATTTCAAAAATGAAAGAAGGGAAAGCATATAAACAACATGTGGCAAAAGAGATGTTCATGATGCAAGCAGCTACAACTGAGGAAGTATTTTCAGATGAGGAAGTAGATGATGACTCTAGCCAGGCAGGAACTCAGGCTGATGCCAGTGGAGAGGATTTGCAAAAAGAGAAATTAAGGCATGAAAATAAAAGTGATGTTGATCAACTTGATATTAAGGATATAGAAAAGGAAAGTGATGAAGAACACAGTCAGGATTCAGAACCAGAAGAAATCATCTCTGAGATAGAAACTAACCTGGTGGAAATGGCAGGAATGACAGATATAAGAACAAAGGAAAGGAATATTAAATGCATTAATACATTGTTTGACAACTCACCAAATAGAGGCATCAATAGTGAGAGAGAAGAAAATAAAGATTTGGCTAAGGAAATGAAAAGTAGCAAGCAAGATGTGGCCTATGACAGTGAAACAGAATTGATAGAAGAGTCAGACAGTTCTGAGGAAGGTGAAAGTGAGAGTCAGCAGGATTCAGCTGTTGAGTTTGAGCTGCCTCAGTCAATAAAAATAGAGAAAGAGGATGAAGTGAAAAGTAACCAACACTGGTGTTATAGCAGAGAATTGGTTGAACAAGAAAGTGAGGAAGAGACTGAACCCATAGTATCCGAATTCATGACAAAATGCGATTTTAAGCATGATCACTTGTCAGAGATCCCAGAGGAGAAGGAAGAAGCAGAGAATTCAGAAGGAAATGAAGTAGAGGAGCAAGAGGTAGAGGCAAATGAAAATGTGGAGATGCATGGAAGAAGAAAGGAGGAGGAAATAGAGATCCTGAAAGATGACCTTACAGACAAAGCAGAGGTGAGTGAAAGCAAGGAAAAGCCAGGGGGAGAGGCAGAGGAGTGTCCTGAGCGTAGAGGGGATGGAATCTGTGAGGAGGGTAGTTCAGGAACGAAACACTGGGAAAGAGAGGAAGGGGATGAAAATGGGGAAGAAGATAAGGAAGAAGGGGACATTGAGAGTCTGAGTCAGGGAGAGAAGGACCTAGAAGAGGAGAAGGAATGGGAGAAGAAAGATGAAGAACAGGCAAGAAAGGAGAAGGAGCAAGGCCATCAGAAGGAAAACCAAGAGATGGAGGAAGAAGGAGAGGAGCAAGGAGAGGGGGAAGAAGAGGAGGAGGAAGGGGAGGAGGAGCAAGGGGAGGGGGAAGAAGAGGAAGGAGACAGAAAAGAGGAAGAACAAGAGGAAGAAGGGGAGGTGAAGGAGGGAGAAGGGGAAGACGTGGAAGGAGAAGGTGAAAAGGTAGAAGGAGAGGAGGAAGAAGAGGGAGGAAAAGAAGGAGAGGGAGAAGAGGAGGAAGGAGAGGAAGAAGGAGAGGAGGAATGGGAGGAAAGAGAGGAGGGAGGGGAAG
>NW_007245699.1:137625-142380 GCF_000164805.1 Carlito syrichta | reverse complement strand
AGGGGGAGGGGGAAGGGGAGGAAGGTGACAGGGAAGGGGGAGAAGGAGAGGAAGGAGAGGAGGAAGGAGAGGAGGTGGAAGGAGAGGGAGAAGAGGAAGAAAAGGAAGAAAGGGGGAAAAGGAAAAGGAAGGAAAGGGAAGGAGTAGAAAACAGGAAGAAGAGAGAAGAGGTGGACAATGAGGGAGAAGAGGGGAAATACCAGGAGACAGGTGAAGAAGAGAATGAAAGGCAGGAAAGGCAGGGTGAAGGAGAGGAGTTTAAAAAAGTGAACAAAATAAAAGGATCTGTGAAGTATGGCAAACATAGAACATATCAAAGTGAGTCAATTGCTAACACAGAGGGAAAGGGAAAAAAGCAAAGTTGTAAAATGCCAGTGCAGTCAAAACAAGTTTTAGAAAATGGGCCACCAGGTTCCAAAAAATTCTGGAATAATGTATTACCACATTATTTGGAATTGAAATAATAAACTTTTAATTTGACCTGATTATGGCCAGCCAAATGATTCAAACTTCTTGCATGCTATAAGCACTTGTTAAGCTTTATTAATTTGATTTTACATCATGGTTATTTTATGTGTTGTAAAAACACAATTGATGCCAGTTGTGTTAAGGGGTCAAAGATAGCAGGAGGTGCTGGTAAATATTGTCTCCTTTTAAACTGGTATCTTGGTGTATTTTTCTCCCAAATTATAAAAGGTGATGTCAAATAATTAATATTATATATTCCTCACTAAAGACAGCTTTAAGAATTAGGAATATACTGTAAGAGTATTTTGTTTGTATGTTTAAATTATTTAAAAATAAAAGTGGCACAGATCCTTAAGGGCTATAAAAACTTCTAATTTCTTTAAAATGTGTTAGCACTGGTTTTTTTGTTTTTGTTTTTGTTTTGAGTTGAGGCCTCACTCTATCACCTAGGCTGGAGGGCAGTGGCATGATAACAGCTCACTACAGACTCCACCTTCAGGACTCAGGCGATCCTTCCACCTCAGCCTCCCAAGTCGCTGGGACTGTAGGTGCATGCCATCACACCCAGCTAATTTTTTTAATTTTGTAGGGACAGAGTCCTGCTATGTTGCCCTGAGTGGGCTGGAACTCCTGGGCACAAGCAATCTTACCTCAGCCTCCCAAAGTGCTAGGATTACAGGTGTGAGCCACCGTGCTCAGCCAGCACATTTTTTTCAGTCTGTGATTACAACTTACCTACTGCGTAGAATAACTGTATAAGAATAGATAGTCTAAAACTAAATTGAAGAATTCACATTTTAAAGAAATAGCATTGTCTTTTACCTTTTGTGTGTTCTTTTTGCAAAAAAACTCCAAAGTAACAGCCGAGTTCAGAGCTTACATCCTAATAATGTGATCGCTTTTGGTTACTATCTAGACAGATGACAGTATATCTAATAAAATGGAGATTGATTTAAATGCATAATCTAGAAGTATATAAAATTAAGTATTTATTATCCAGGCTAAGCTACTCAGTGGCGGACCTTAGTTTCCTCATCTGTAGTATAGAGTGGAGGAGATGGGATGATAACTACAGTCCCTTCTAAGTCTTAAATTCTTTTCATTCTGACAAACTGATTTACTTTATCATTTTTGTTATTTGCATAAGAAATCTTTAAGGAAGAAAAACTATACTTTAAAATTAATTATTTTTCTATACAATTTTGTACTTTACTCTGGAAGATTTACAACAGCTTTTAATGTCTGTTGTCTTCTGTGATTCTGTATTTCTGAACTCCTATAACTTCCAAACTTTAACTGTACTATCAGAGCCTTCATTTCCATGATCTGTTATGTGTCCTCAATGTATCCTTTGACTATTCTGTAACGCTTTCTGTTGCTTATCAGAATGTTTCAAGTAAAATAAAAATTGAATGTATAAGTCAGTAATTGTTTGTGAAAAGATTAACTGTCTCATATTACATATTTAATTTTAGAGAGGCTAGATTTCTACTTGAGTAATTTCAGTCTTCCCTTAAAATTTTCGATATATATAATGCAGCTAGTATGATTGATTGTTGTTTGCTCATAGCTCTGTTTTCAACTGATTCCCCTCCTCAGTCTCTTTTATATTTTGGACATGAAGGATTTCTTATGCTACTTTTATTAAGGAAGATTTTGATGGTAAACTTCCTGTGAATTTTGTGTAGTTGAGTTCTTTGTATATTTGATTCTCTGAGTGAGAAAGAATATGGGGGAAAAGATTAGAATCATCTGAAGTGAATAATTTCCTAGGAATAATTGTAAATTTTATCTTAGCTGAAAGAATCTCTAGTGGCTTCTTTTAACTAATGAAATATACTGATTTGGCATTGCAGTGCTTTACCAAATTCTACTACATTCATTATGTGTTAGTAGACTAGAATTAATACTGTGATAAAGTATATGTGCCAAACATGGTTATTTAAAAAGTAGACTTAAAATGATTAAATAAGGTGGATGACAGACATGGAGTTCATAAAGGAAAAGCCTCCAGAAAGGTGAGAAACTCTTAAACTCACATTATTAACATAAACGTTATGAGCATTCATCTTCCACTGATGAGATAATCAGCTAGCAGTACTGAAATGCTGTTCTAAGATGTGCCCATCTCAGTATTTGAACTGATCTACATGTCCATTTTTAAATAGCATTTTCTTCACATTTTCCTTATCCAAAACTTCTTGTGCTCTTTAGAAGCTATAGTTCATGCAAGCATCGTTTTCTGGTCATAAATAAGATCACTGACCCAGTCATACTTTAAGACCAGAGTCCTAACTTGAGCTTTCTAAACTTGGGCCAATTTCTTAGGCTTTGCAGGCCTCAATTTCTTCAACTATAAAACTGTAGAATGAGAATGGGGTGACCCAAGTGATTCTATAGAAATAGCAGTTGTTCATTACCAACTAGAGCTTTGTCAGACCCAAATTTTCTGCTATCCCTTTTCCTCAATAAAAAAATCTTATGTCTATAAGGGTGGACTCAAAAAACCAGAATTATCTTTTGGAGGGCGATCCCCTTGTTAGTACACTCAGAATTTGTTCCTCTGTATCAAATAGTCAACCAAAGTTTTTATCTGGAAGTTTTAAGAAAGTTACACAATGATTTGTGGAAGAAATGTCCCAATTTGTGGCAAAGAGGTGACTGTTTATTTCACCATGACAACACATCTGCCCACACCGGTCTGAGTGGTCAGCACTTTTTGACTAAAAACAGCAAGACCCCCATCTGCCACCCTCTCTTTTCACCTACTCTCACCCTGAGCGACTGTTTTTTTGTTTCCTCGATGAAAAAAGTTCTCAAAGGGAAATGTTTTACGAGTATGGAAGAGGTGAAACAAAAAGTGACAATCACTAGAAGACATCAGAATTGAAAAGTTCAAAAACTGTTTTGAGCAGTGAAAAAAGTGTCTTGATAGGCATGTTACATCAAATGGAGGATATAAATAAATATATACTTTTGTTATAAATAAATTCTGGCTTTTTGGATCCTCCCTCATAGTCATCAAAATGCCCCCTCCTTCAAACTTACTAGAAATTATACTAAATGAAGCAGTTACCCTAAACTAAGTATAACAACTTTCTGTGTCCACTGTTCAGTGAACACTTATTAATCACATAGTAGCAGATCTAGTATCCTCTGGAAGTTTATGGAGAGAAGTTTATTGCTGGTTGGTGGTATGGTAGTGTCGGGGATAAAAGAACCAAGTCTTGCCAGACTTTCATGAACAGAAGTGATTTACGTATTTGTAAATTTTATATTTCTTAGGAGAGAAAGAAAAGAAAGCTTAAGAATGAGATCACTTTTATCCCTCCTCAGTTAACACTTGGCTACACAGATTAAAATAACCCCTTTCGGCAAGACTCATAGCTGGCTGTCTTCATGAAGGTTGTGATGACCCTTGTCAGAGAGGAGAGACAGATGGACTTGTAAGGGGCGAGAGGCTGAAGGAAGGCACAATAACCACAGGAGTTTGTTTATTCCGATATAAATAAATATTTTCATGGCCCCTCAAAATAAATAAAATAACTCCTTCTTTATTGCCCCATCTGCTGGTTGTTCAAGCTTTTACTGTAGTTTATCACTGATCATTACTGAGGGAAGTGTGAGTTGTATATGTAGAACCCTTTGAGTTACAGTTTCCTAATGAGGACTGTGGCAGAAAAAAGACTAAGGTAAGCTGCAAAGGAGTACCTATGGCAGAAGGATCTACTGCTGCTGAACAGCAGTGCTGGAGGTGAGTGCAACTGAACTGTCTTCCGTTATTTCACTATAGAGATAAACTTGCTATACACGTGTATGAGTGTGTGTGTGTGTGTGTGTGTGTGTGTGTGTATAACACACACACATATATATAGATATATACACAAAAAAACCCTATATATATGTTTAAATGTGACCGTGGAAGAAGGTGCTTCAGTTCCTTCCTTCATTCTTTCCATCATAAAAATTCGATGTGATATTGTATCCCCAGTATCTGACACATACCTTAATATTATTCATTCAACAAATATCTATGTACCAAACACCAATACAAACACACACACAAACAAACAAAAACAGAAGCTTTCCCAAGTCGGGTAGATCCCAAGAAGTGAGAGCAACTTATAGTCACCCTCTTGTGACCTTCTTACCTGCCTGGGGCATTAGGCATAGATTTCTTGAAAGAACACCAGGTGAAAGGAGTTCCTGTGAATATTTCTTTTTTTTTTTTTGAGTTGGAGTCTCACTCTCGCCCAGACTGGAGTGCAGTGGCCACTCCCGGCCCAC
>NW_007245699.1:128521-137605 GCF_000164805.1 Carlito syrichta | reverse complement strand
CCTTCCAAGTAGCTGGAACTACAGGCGCGCGCTACCACGCCCAGCTAGTTTTTGATTTTATTGTAGAGATGAGGTCTCGCCAAGTTGCCCAGGCAGGTCTCGAACCCGCGGGCTCAGGCAATCCACTCACCTCAGCCTCCCAAAGCGCGGGATTACAGGCTGAGCCATCAAACCCGGCTTTTTTGATTTATTGTAGAGATGAGGTCTCGCCAAGTTGCCCAGGCAGGTCTCGAACCTACGGTCTCAGGCAAAGCGCGGGATTACAGACTGAGCCACCGAGCCTGGCTGGATATTTCTTAACAATGCCCTTTTGTTTCCTGATACCCCTATGCACTTAGCCAGGGCTGCCCAACATGAAAATATGATCTGAAAACAAACCTGTGGCTTTCCTCTGTTAAATCCTTTAATGAGAAGGAAATGGTTTTATGTTTTGAGTATGCAGAGAATAAAATATGGCCCCTGATCTCAAAAAAAAAAAAAGTCATTTCTATAGGCCGAGCAGAAAATTTCTGAGGACAATAGAGTGTTTTAGGAGTGGAGCTTCAGCTGCCACAGAGAAAGGTTAGAAAGAGGCTTCCAGGGAGTGAGTGGTGAAATTTGAACTGAGTCATGTCAAGTAAAACTTAACCAGGGAAAAGTTGAGGGGAAGGGGGCTTTCCAGGCAGATGGGAGTCATGAGAGTGTTTTGGTCACTGTAGCCTAGAGCTTTGATTCTAGTAAAGAGGCAGAGCATTTTCTGTGTTTGTAAAAGGTGTTAAACCAAAAGAGTAAGTTGACCATACTTGGGTGTTTGTAACATCATTCTGGCAGCAGTATGTAGGTTAGATTGGAAGGGAACAGTTCCAGAGTCAGAGATACCAGTTAAGAGTCAATTCTAGCAGACCAGGCAAAGAATAAAGATGACAGTGGAGATGGAGAGACGGGGATAGTATTGGAAGGCTTAGTAAAGAGATGTAGCAGGGGGAAGGGGAAAGGCCAAACTTTTCTTGTTTCAAGCCTAGAAAACTGAGTGGAAATAGTGCTATTCGGGAAGATTAAGAACATGGAAATAGGAACAGGTTCAGGAGATGGTTTTTTACTTGATTTTAGATTGTCTCCAGAAGATGTTCTGTAGGCAGATACACGTATGGGTCTGGCGCTCAAGGGAAATTGCTGAGTATTGCCAGCTTATACATATAGTTTTGAATTTGAATGAAAGGAAGTATGCCTAGTGTGAAGAGAGGAGAGTACTAAAGACAATACAGAGAAACATTAGTAGGTAAAGGGGAGGTTGAGAAAGTGAAGTCTTAAGAAGGATGTGTGAGGGGACACTTACTAGGAAAGAAAGAGAGGTGCCGCTCAAGCCAAGGAAGGGATTTCAGCAAGGAAGGAGTAGTGGCTGCCAGAGAGGGCTTCTGGGAGGTGGCTAGTAGAGGGCCAGGAGCAGAACTTGCATTGCCAGGAAAGAATGAACTCCAGGAAGTCTTCTTTGCAGAGGAATAGAATCAGAACCAAACTTTGAAAATTAAATACATAGAACACCACTGGCATACTTCCCACTTTAGAAAGGAAGATATATATTCCAGAGACTTGGGTACTTTAGGAATATATATATATACCTCAAATAAAAATTATATATATATATGTATATATATACATATATATATGTAAGAGGAGCATGTTACTGATATGAACTTATGAACCAAAAGAAGAGTCTGCAGTGCTTTAAACATCAGTGGGGGGGGAACTATGGGAGCAGCCATTATGATCTCCAAATTATTTTGGGCAGGTTTGGGAGTGAGCGTGGGCTATAGAATATGGTAGACTTGAATTTAAATCCCAGTCCTCTATTGATTAACTATGTGGAAAAATTGTGGTTTTTATTTGTTACATTTCTGAGTCTTTTTTCTTCTTTTAATAAAGTAGGAGTCTTTTGATAATTGTTACTTAATGTGTGAAACATGTTATGGGCACTCAGCAAGTGATAACCTGTGTCACTCCAATTATCCTCTCTGATCACACCAGCACAGGTGCAGAGCTGCACTCATGAATCTTCAAATCACTGACTGATGTTCATGAGTTTAGTCCTGTGAATCTGACTTTTGATTAAATGCAACATGACAAAAAATAAATTGACTGATAGAAATAGATATGTGGGAATAAAGTGGATTACAATAATGATAACCCTTAGTTATGAAGTAGAGTGAAACTCTACTGGTACATACCATACATGGGTCAATAATGCCTCTTTTTTAAGTCTTCAGTACATACAAGGAATTCTATCGTACATGTAGGGCCCTTACAAAATCATTTATACAGGCATATGTATTTGCTCATGTTATTATTCTCTGTATATAAAGCATAATGAAAGGCTGATCACATGGGGCTGGCCTAAAATTCAGGTGTTAGCACTGTCACTGAACAACAGATTTCCATCTGTTTTGTAATGTTATAAAAATAGATACAAATAGTTAGCACATAAAATTTGGTCATGGATCATGATTTGTTTATGGAGAACAAGGAAATAAATTTTCTAAAGAGAAAGAGGAGGGAAAATAGTAGAGAATAAATCTGCAAATGGGAATAAAAATGCCTGCCAGCAAGATTTTCTGTACTTTGAGCATTATATTTGTTTGTGTAGGCCTGCCTATCAGATTCAAAACGAAATGTAGTCAGTGGTGAAAATACAGAACTAGGAATGAAGTAAGGGAGTGGTGCCCAGAAAGATGGAAGCGTGTAGAGATTATACAGTAGTGTCGATATCAGGCAAGAATTTGGAGGTCTCAACTGGCAGCGCATAGATGCGATTGGACCTACAGACTTATTTGGTATATTGATTTTTTAAAAAAATCAAATTGGTTGCCAACACTGAAATATCAGGAGGTTTTACATTTAAAAATATGCTTCTCCAACTTATCATGAAAAACCTGAGAGTCTGGGAGCATTGTGCTCTGGGGCAACCCTGGCATGAAACTGAGTTGAGGCTCCCCAACCCAAGTTCCTTCACTCTTTCTGACAGGCACGCCTTCTTCCCTCACCTGTCCTAGCTACTGAGCTCCTGACTTAGAATGAGAGGATGTCTAGAAGAGGTAGAAGTAGAACAAATAAGTGGACACTTTGAATGTACTATATTCTACAAGATCTGAGGCATTATGGCAAAAAATGTCCAAACATTTTCTTTTTTGACAGTCTTCAATACATACAAGGAATTCTGTCTTACATGTAGGGCCCTTACAAAATCACGTATACAGGCATATGTATTTGCTCATATGTTATTCTTCTCTGTATATAATCTTTTTAGTTTTACACAAACCCTCTGAAGTACATGTTATTAATATTTTATTTTTCCATTTCACAGACTTTACGTTAATTGGGTGTCATACCCAGGCCATGAGTGATTAGAGCAAGGCTTGGAAAGCACTACCGCCTCAGTGATTTCTAGTGTAGCTAAAACATGAACTTACATGTTAACTTTTTCTGTCCTTAAAAAAACAAAAACAAAAAACAAAAAACACCTTGAACGTGAGATTTTAAAATATATGCTTTTTCTACCTGGTATAATATATATAAAGTTTTATGCTATATTAACCTACTTGGAAAACATTTTCTATCATAAATGACATTGAAGCATGTCAAAAATTTAGAATTATAGCACAACATTTATGCTTTATAGTTTGGGGGTTTTAAAACTTTTTTTAAAACCTATAATACAGAGAACAGTGCCTACCTCATATATTTACAACTTGATGTATTTTTCACAAACTAATCAGCATCCAAATCAAAGAAAAGCACAGCACCAACTCCCCCAGAAGTTTCTCTTCAACTATCCAGTCATTTCCAACTCCCTAGCCCACATTCCCCCAACCCAGCAATCTCTAGTTCTTCAAGCATGCACTGTAATTGAATTCTTAAGCAAACTGAAACCTCAAGTGGAGTCTTTCCCTTCTTGATCTTTTCCTTAAGAAGCATAAAACACATTGCCTTGGGCCAACCCAAAGATTGCAGCTTGCTGTGTGGTGTCTGACCAATGAAACAAGGGTTCTTTTGTGAGAAGTCAGTCCCATTCACTTCTTTACTATGATTCTAACACCAGATATGTACTTGACCATTCCAGAGACAGGTCTTACGTGGTCTAGTATTAAGAACGTACTTAAACTTTACCCTTTCTTTTTCTAAAATGACAGTATTCTGCCAATTTCTCCCAAATTGTTTCAGTTTGAAGGTAAGTGCTTTATGTGATTTCAAGTAGTTGTCCAGATGTGTTTAGAATATTTTTAAATGTGCTTAGTAAGTGCAAAGTGCTACAAAAGATTATGTGATTTCTAGTGAAAATGTTATTTTCTAATCGTTTTTTCAAATTTAGAAAATAATATAGTTCCATAGTTCTTTATTTTTATAGATTTTCTTAATGTTAATGAGCACATGTAGTTCATTATAATAGATGAGTATTTTGTTCATTACGTTTATAAAATAATAACATGGTATCCTATGGTAGCATTAATGCCCTCATTAACAAGCCCAATTGGAGTTTGCTCAGGTGCTGGGTTAGCCAAGCTTTCCAAGTAATGGAGGACTATGTTGGGAACACTGCTCCCTGACTCTCCCTCTGTGAGGCAGGGGGCCATAGTCTGAAATCTTTTGTTTCTGGAACACTTTTCCTTCTAGTTAGCTTTTCGTTTATATATATTTACAAATACAGCTATTCATCAGTCATAAATCTAGTAAACTTGCTTCTCATGCCCTTTCAAAGTAAATTATCTCTGATAATTAACTTTCTTTAATGTGCGTCTGGCTAGCCATAATACAAAACATAAGTCACTTACTTAGAGGGGAAATTGTGCAGAAAGAAAGAAAGTTTTGGAAGTTATTGGCAAATGGTAGCTGCCTCGTGGCTAACCCTACCCAACCTAATCAGTTATCCTTTGATGGTACTACGTTTCCCTATTCTGTGCTTTGCTCCTGTATACATTGCCTCATGAGCTTAGATTAACCTAAGTCAAGTTCTCCCAGAGCAACTTCTGAATCTCTTTTTTAAATCTCAAGTCTTTACTCAGGTATTGACTGTCCTCAATGGGAATGCTATTAGGCCATATCCTGTTGGCCTGAGGATGCCACTTGTGTTTATTACTAAGGTGTGCAATATAAACATATCCTCTCCATGACCTGAAATCTCCCATTTTATATTTTTACCAGAAGAAACCTGAGTTAGTTATTATAGGCATTGTTTTCCATCCACCTACTAAAGCTTCTATTGGGTATCAGGCTCTATCCTTAGCCTTGCAGCCACTAGGCAGCTGACCACCAAAAGCTAGTTACAGTGTTATAAAAGATATAAAGGGTGTGTATGAACTGAAGTAAGTATTACCAAGGTGAACTTCATACAAATGTTATTTGAGAAAGTGAATGATTACTGCCTTACCTATTTTTAGAGGCTTTTATAACTTTATTAAAATATGTAAATGTAAAGCTTTGGGGGGGAAATCCAATAAAGGACCTAATTTCTTAAGAACAATCAACAAGAGTATTCCACCCAAAATATGGAAGTAAAAAAAATCTCAGTGTAGAATAAAGGCTAAACTAATTATTTTCTGCCTATACTTAATAAGCATTACATGATTTACTACCTATCAAATTCATAGACAGACTGTTTTATAATTTGAATTAATGGCCAGTAGCCAAATAGATCAAGTTCTGTCTCTGTTTAGTTTTTTCTCTCCTAAATAGTTAAATAGAAAAAACTATTTAAACTATGTTCCTTTTTTTTTTTCCTGGAATGTAAATAATTATACTTATGTCTCCTTGACTCTCAGTGAATGGTACCTCTGAGGTGATTCTAAATCCCTATGTTTTGGAAAATGAACATATTATATAGATATGGTTGTATTATTATGCTACAGTAGACAGAAAGCTCTTTAACTTTTCTTGTTTAAAAGCACTCTTTTAAGGCATCCAAAAAAGTATATTAGATTTTTTTTTTTTTTAATCTTGCCAGAGGTGCTAATAGAATTTTAGGAATCCTAGTCATTGCAGTATAGCAGCATGCACAAAATCCTTGGTAATATAGTAACTTGATATTCAGCATGGATTATGTAGTATTTTACTTATTTGACTATAATATTTGAATTAATATTCTATGTGTTCTTTGAGATGACATAAAGTATTTCTGACAGCAATATCAAATCTCTACTTTTTTAAAAGAAAATCTTACTCTTCTGTGATGTTCAATTTTGTCACAGGATTGTGAATCTTCAAAAACTGAAGAAGAAGAATCAGAAAACATGTGTGAGGAAATTAATGCTGAAAGTCTGGAAAATGAGAAGAAAACTATGGAAGACAATGAAAATGTTCCTGCAGATGACAGCCACGAGACAGACGAGTCAGAAAGAACCAGTGAAAGCTCACATAAAACCATCGAAAAGGTATGTTGATAGGTGCTTTAAATGGCTTAAATCCTGAGATCCTGCCTAAAAGAAAGCATATGGGTCACCTGGTCCCTGCAAAGGGCAGATTCCAACTTCCTTTGGGAATAGAAATACTGGTATGAATAACCTCATTCATGTGCCATAGGAAAGGCTTTGACTAATTTATGAATCAGGCAAATTTTGTGTATAGCACACTACTGCTTGGTAACGTTCTGTTTCCCCCATGAGTGGAAGTCGACTAGTATGAGCCAGGATAGTACAATGTTGGGAAATTAACCAAGAAGTTCAGCACCCAGTCCTTGAACTGCTGAAAATCCAAAGTTAGGAGCTATGGCATTGGTGGCAGAAATGGGATATGCATGAATATATTTACATGTGTATGAAAGAATAAATGTTGATCACAGCAGAATTTGAGGTTTTGATAAATTCTTCAAAGATGTAGCCTAGATAAAAGTATATATAGGAGGAATAGGAGAAGGGTCACTGAGGAGGCAAAAAGTATCCTAAAAGTGGAGCTAGGGATGCCAAAAACAATCTCTTCCACTTGGCAATTTTGCCTGAGAGTAACCTTGCTAGGAGATAGTTGGTAGGTTTGAAATCATTCGTTTTCTAACACTACTCTAAATTCATTTCAGAGATGCAGAATTCTGAAACCCAAAGCGAATGACATTGTAATGATTCGTTTTTGTGTTCATTGTTTTACCGCTCATGCCAAACACTGTGTTAGTCATACTTTCTAGTTGATGAAACGCTCTTATCATTGGTCTGTGTCAGACTCTTCTTTCTTATTTAGATTTATTACCTTTTAGCCCCATTTCCGTTCACCTTCTTGTGTACTTGTAAACATGTATTGTTTTGTGTGCATGTATTTTTCATTTACACAATGGTATTGTGATGTGGAGGGCATTTTCTTCCTTGGTTCCTTCTTTTTTCAAGACGCTTTTCTCTTAGTGAGAAAAAAAAGTTCTAGTAGTTATTGTTTCCTTTCAAAGGAGAAAAACTATTCTGCTTATAGGGAATGATTATGAGTTCAGGTTAAGGTGGTTCCTAAGATTCTTTAACATAGATATCATTAAAAACTAATTTGACACTAAAACATTGAGATGTCATATACCAATTAGTGTTCATAAGTCTTCTTTGAGAAGAATTCTTGACGCATACAGTTTTTTAAATCATACTGGTTTTTGTTTGTTTGTTTGTTTGTTTTTTTGAGTTGGAGTCTCACTCTGTCGCCCAGACTGGAGTGCAGTGGCCGCTCCCGGCCACCGCAGCCTCGACCTGCTGGGCTCCGGCGATCCTTCCGCCTCAGCCTTCCAAGTAGCCGGAATTACAGGCTAAATCATGCTGTTTTAAGCTAGGAGGACATTTGCAATCAGTTAGCATCTAAGGTTTCTCATTTTACCAGAACCAGCAATGTGAAGTAATTGTCAAATGTTTGTGTCATTAGCTAGAGGCATACTCTGGAACCCTGTTTAAAAGTCAAGATTAAGTTTGATTTTTTTGTTATATTGCCTTTTATTGTTTATAGGAAGAAAATGTCAATCTAAAGGAATACATCATTAATGAATACAATGAAAACACAAAAGGTATGAGCATGTTTGACCTTCACAGCATATTTGTAAAAGGCTAGATACATAACATACACACACACACACACACATATATATACATGTGTATATAAATATATGCTGTAATTGGGTAATTATAAGCTTACCCATCTGTATCCTATTTTATACTTTTTACTGCCATGTGATCCTCATAACAAGCTACGAAATATATGACACAGGCTTGTTCTCATTTATAACCACCACAGCTTCTTCACATGCAAATATTTGCATAGTCGTGGCTGCTCACATGTCAGTATTAAGGGACTAAGGTAGCCTTTTACTACCTTTTTCCCCCTACTCAATCAGTATTATTAAATTGGGCTTTTGCCCCAAATTCAATTTTTTTTCTTTTTTGAGTAAAGGCCTCACTCTGTCACCCAGATTGAAGTACAGTGGCATGATCATGGCCCACAGCAGCCTCAACCTTTTGGGCTCAGGTGATCTTTCCACCTCAGCTTCCCATGTAGCTGGGATTACAGGCACATGCCACCAAGCCCAGCTTTTTTTTGTTTGTTTGTTTGTTTGTTTTTTGTAGAGATGAGGTTTCACTATGTTGCCCAGGCTAGCCTTGAACTCCTGGGCTCAAGCAATCCTCCTTCCTCAGCCTCCTAAAATGCTGAGATTACAGGTGTGAGCCACCACACCCAGCCCCAAATTCCAATTTATATCTCTGGTGAGCACTGCTAGACCCCATTGCCCAAGTTAAGATGACTGGGCTGGCCTAGAGCCACAGTGACCATCAAGTTATTTACTCCAGAAACCAGACCTGAGTCTCTGGTCTTACCATGGACGTTAAAGAGAAGTCCTTTCTAAGCCTAGCTGTTCTTGTTGGAGAAAAAGTGCTAGGGAATAGAATAGAGGACAGTGTGATTGCCCTTTAGGCATTTTCTAGACTCCAATCATCCGTGTTTTTACTATACCACTCCCACATTATGTTCCCACACCATCATACTGCAATATGCTTTTTACTGTGTTCTTATTAAAAATAACTTTTGAAATATCAGGGGTCCTCAAACTTTTAAAACAGGGGGCCAATTTACTGTTCTTCAGATCATTGGAGGGGCGGACTATAGTTT
>NW_007245699.1:102842-128501 GCF_000164805.1 Carlito syrichta | reverse complement strand
GTTCATAGTTTTTTTTTTAAACTATAGTCCGCCCCTCCAACGGTCTCAAGGGACAGTGAACTGGCCCCCTGTTTTAAAAGTTTGAGGACCTCATATCTGACCTAAACTTAAGCTGAGGAAAGAATAGTTTCCTTAATCCTGTTCTTTCTGACTTCTGTAGAAAGAGTACTAGGTTTTAGAATATTTTAGGCAACACGTTAAAAAATGTATCACCTCTAAGTATTCTTAGCATATAGCCTAAAGTGCTAAAAAGAAATTAAAAGTAGTTGATTATGTAAATTAAAAGAATGCATATGTTTTATAAGTATACTTTACAAGATCATTACTGAACTATAAGACATGTGGATTAATTTAAAACACTAAAATATAACATGTCCATTTGAGTATGAAGAATTTAATTATAACTAGGTTAATTTTTTTAAGTAATTTATATTTTACAGAAATCTTCACTAACATTTACTTTTACCCTTGCAGCTGTATTTAGATACTGGTCATCTAAACATTTACAACATTAGTCAGGTTATTCCAAGCTTTTTACCTTAATGGTACTTTTCAAGAAATATGCAGTATAGACATTGTACACTATTCCAGTAGTGAACTCTTTTCATATTACCCCACAACTCAGGGTTCATAGAGTTTTCACTGAAAGCATCAGGTCTTTTCTTTTTCTCATTAGTTAGAACTAATATTTTTAAATGATCCAATTGTAGGAAATATGCCTGATAATGCAAAGAGCAGTTCTTCAGAAGTCCTGGAAAATAATGAATCAATACCAAGTAAAGACATAAAAACATCCAAGAAGGTAAGTGAAATGAATTTTCTTTTTTAGTATGAAGACAAAAGTATTGAATTGCTTCTACTTTTTATATGGTGATTTACATAATTGAACTCTCTTAATATAAGTTTAATGACCTAAAAGCATGTGAAGAATTTCAGGTGATATTTCACATTTTTAACATCCTCTGGTTAGCATTTGTATGACAGATCTTTTTTTCATTCTTTTATTTTTACTTGTGTTTTAGATGTGTCTCTTGTAAATGTCCTACACCGCTGGATTTTGTCTTTTAAATTTCAAATATGCATACCTAAAATCTAAAGTTAATCAATGTTCCTGTCTTTTTCCCAAATAACACCAAGGTCTTAGAAGATTTTTTCATCTATCACACCTTCCTTCTCATTTTGCAAGTTATGGTACCCAGTGTTTGAAATATGTTGACTTCACAAATTGTATGTTATTTTATTATTTTTATACTACTTTTTTTTCAGATGTCCTTTCTGAAATTCTTATTCTTCTTCCTGAATAAATCTTTTGGAAGTGCATATTATAGATGTCTATTGATAGTTAACACTTTCAGTTTCTGTTCATTTGAAAATATATTTTACCATAGTTCTTGAATGATAGTGTGACTGGTTGGCAGTTATTTTCTCTTAGTATCTGCACCCATTGATGTTGTTTAGAATTTTGCTTTAGTATGATTATTGATAACTTTGTATATAGCCTGTCATTTCTCTCTGGCTGCTTTTTTTTTTTAAGTGAGAAAGTATGATTTATTGAGAGGACAGAAAAGCTCCCACAGTGGGAGGGGGCCCAAAGGGGTTGCCCCTCTGGCTGCTTTTTAAGATTATTTGTCTTTGATGTGTTTCAGTATACTATGAGATGCTTAGATGTGGATTTTATTTTAACTTTCTTGGAATCTGAGAATTCATGTTTTTCACCATATGTTTAACAATTCTCATCCTTTATATATTTGAATATTTCCTCTCTCCCCTTTCAAATGCTGATATAATTTTTTATTCTGTTGCCCATGTCTTAATAATACTTTCATAAGACTTTAATAATGTCTTAAATAAGACTTTAATTATGTCTTTTAATAATACTTTCATATTTTCCATAATAATAGGTCTTTAATTATGCCTTTAATAATGTCTTTTAATAATACTTTCATATTTTCCATGTTAAAATGATATTCTGGGTAATTTCAGGGATTTCATCAAAGTCATAGTTTCTTTTCAGCTGAGACTACTCTGCTATTTAACCTACCTATTGAGTTTTAATTTCAGTGATTATATTTTTCACATTTTAAGTGAAGTGTTCTATTTTTGTTCTTTTTCAAACCAATTTGGTCTTTTAAAAATTAGTATCTTATTTTGTACTTACGTTTTCTATTCTAGTCCTTTAAATAATTTAAGCATACTTGTTTTACATTCTTTATTTAGTAATTTCAATGTCAGACATCCTTAGGGGTCTAAATATGTGTGTTGTTTTGACTGACTTGCTAATGGTGATTTGTTTTTATATGTGTTTTGAAATTTGTATGTGAGTTCATATTCAACCCAGAATTTTTTATGGAAATTCTTTAAGGCCTAAATTAGAGTAGGGTCATCCATAGAGAATTTGTGTAAGCCTGTGCCAAATCTGGAATGGCTAAAAGACCATTTTAAGTTAATTTCTCAGTTAAGGGTTGCCTATCTACACTGGTGATCCTTGTAAATATGTAGATGTAAACCTCAAACTCACATTAGCAAAACATTTCTTTTCCTTCACCCAAATGCCAGGCCAAAAGAGGCATGTTATTTTATTATCTTCCAATTTTTTGTAGGTAGAGGGCATAGTCCCCAGAGGGTCTTCGCATTATGTAGGGATCTATTCCAATTCCCCACATTTTGTGAGAGCAAACCTGTTAAAACCTAAGGGTCTAAGTTATGAGATCAACAAATGCTGTTTCAGTACTCACTCACCTCTAAGGCTTCATGCTCCTTCTCCACTTTTTGGACCACAATGATTTTCCTTAATTTACTTGTGAGATTACCTATTATTGTAAAATTATAATTTTTATAATTATTCAGCATTTCTTGGTATCTTATAGTGGCAGAATTTTTAAATTGTGTATTCCTTCATCATAGCAGGAACAGGAGTTCTTCCATTTTAATCCATAGACCCTTTTTCTAGATTCTGATTTTTGGATTACCACCTTTTACTCTGGTTTCTCCATTCTTTAAAGCTAAAGATGAGCTATTATTAGTACTGTTTTGATTTCTGAAAGAGCCAACTCTTCACCTGGTTTCTGTTTCCTGTTTTAGTTCTGGCATCTTGTCAAAACCATTCTTTGTGTCGTCACTCTTTAAGAATTCTATTTTCGGCTTTGGCCTCCTTCCCTACCTTGGGGAGGTGAATCTCTCACTCTTGCTCTCTATCTTCTCTCTCTTCTCTCGTTCTCTCAATCTATCTTCTCTCTCTTCTCTCTAGTTTACTTTCTAAATAGGCTATATTTTCCAATCTAAAAAAAAAAGGATCCTATTTTCTTGCTTGCTAAATCCTTAAAGGGTCAAAATCAAATGAAACGCTTGTCATCCTCTCACTTGATCTTTCCTGCATGTGGCCCTTTTGGCCACTTCCTTCTTTATATATTTTCCCCCTTGTAGCGGGAACACAGAGAGGCTGTGACAACAAGCCTGTTTTAGGAAGTAGCATATTTATTTGTGCCGGGGCAGACTCAGCAAGCTAATGCTGTAAGGCTGAGCACCCTGGGGAGAGAAGAGAGGGCTCTTATACCTAAGTTTAGGTAAGGTGGGGTCATGTTGAGCGATTACACATTTTCTTTGGAATTTATAAGGTTGTACTCAGCAAAATCAGATTTTCAAAGAACAAATGGGGGAAATGCAGAGCATGTAGGGGTTGTAAACTGATAACTTCAAAAAAAGAGGATTTGGGTAAGTTTGTGAATTGGTCACTCTTTTGCATTTCCTTGAAAGCCCTCAGTCTTTGGCTATTTGGTTTTCTCAAGCAAAACTGCTCTGGTGGGTTTTCAGAGCTTGCCAATTGATTTTCAAAAGGATTACTTTTAACTGCTATCAGCCCCCTCTCTGCCACACCCTGGCTCCTGAGTTGCCTCATTTTCCCCAATTTGTACCTACAAACCTTAGTCTTCAGTGCTGGCTCCTCTTCCTCTGGTTACTTCTCACACTTGACTCTTCCTTAGTCTTTTCTCTTATATTCTCTATTCCACCTGCCTGAAATCCCTGGTTATTGGGGCTCCTTTCATCTCCCCAGCTATTATCTGTATTCTACATATCTGCAGCTCTGGCCTCCACTGAGCAGCAGCTGCCTGTAGCCAACTGCCTAAAATCAGACCCACAGGGCTCACTCAACCATCATTTGGCAGCACTGACGTTTTGCCAAAAGTTCTAATCTATAGAAATGGGGAGATATGTCCTTCTTCTTCAGAATATTACAATAGAAATTCACTATAGCTGCCAGTATACTCAGAATCACAGACATGCCCTGAAAATGACCTATCCTGGTTACATTTTAAGGTGAAAACAAGTAATATTCTAGTTTTTATATTTTTTTCTCTTACAACTCAAGTTAAATACTAAATTTGTTATTTGAAGAAAAAGGTAATATATCACCAAGATGTTGATAGTGTTGAAAGTTAGACCTGGAAAAGTCTTATTTTAGGATGGAATCATGACTGCATTTTGGTAAAAGGAAAAATAGTATAAGACTGCTAAGACTGTATGGTGCCCCATAAAGATGTGATAAAATCATATTCATACTTGTTGAAAATAATACCCCATATATACTATTAAGTCAATTTTTTCCTCACTGAAATGAATTTTATGTGTATATATTTTCTAGTTTTTCCTGTTCAAAAGGATGCCATTAATAAATCAGAAAAGTGCACCGAGTAATGAGCCTCTCACAGAGTTACAACCAGTAGAAGATCAAATAGATTTTAAAAGCAATAATAAAGATGCCAATCAGAACCACATCGGGCAAAATCATCAGAATAATTCACCATCAGATATGGCGAGAAAGTCAAAATATTGTACTATACTATAAACATATATTTATGTTTTCATGGGCACCATGCATACTGTAATTTATACTTGAAAAACATTGTGACTTCTGAAGGAAAGTTTCTGATAATAGTCTTTTAAACATATAAGTTAATACGTTTTATTTGATTTAAATAGTGTGACCAGCTTTGATATTTATTTATGCTAATATTTTCAACAAGTTTCAAAACATGTGTATCTCAAACTCTCCTTCAAGTATTGTGGCCTTAACTGTTCAGTGTTGCAATAAGAAATATATTTTTGTATGTGAAAATTTAATGAAGATATTTCATAGTTTTTACTAAACAATTTTACTTCTTTATAATTTCATAAAGTGATATTTGCAATCTCATGACACTGTTACAGTTTTTTAAATGTATTTGCCATTTTTCAAAACTGAGGCAAAATTATTTGTAAAGAACATATTTTAATAAACGATATCTGGCCTATTCCACTGTTTAAAAGGATGAATATGAATACGGTTTTCAGGTACTTGTTATCAGTTGACAAAATGGGGAAAATATGTAATTTGAAAATATTGAAGGGCACAAAATGGGTTTACCCCAAATAAAGAAAATATCAATATACCTGTGTATGTAGTACATCTTTGTGTAGAAACTGAGTGCTGAACTTTCTTGGCTTCCTACCCTTTTCTCTAGGGAAGTGATTTGGTGTGAAAACATTGGCAGAGTATGTGATACAATCCAGGAGTGTTTGAACATGCCAATCACCACAGTAGAACCTAACATAGCCAGGCTTGCTCATTTCAACTGTCTGTCTCTGGCATTGACAGTGGTATAGTTTGGTTCAGTCACACATTGCTCTGCCACTGGAGCATTATCAAACAGGAAGGATAAAGCTGTGAAATGTACTCTGATAGAAACATTGCTTGCCGAAAAACAGATATTACTTATTTAATGGAACAAACTACCTTCATTTTGCCCGTTCTAGTTTGTGGCTGAAACATTTTTTTATTCAATCAGTGACCATTACCCCATTTAAACAAAGAGAAAGAAACTTCATCTTTGTGTTTCATGCACAACAGTTTTAAGAATGTCATTTCAGAGTATATGTGCTTTTGAAGTCTTAAAAAATCATCTTATGTGTAAATATTACACACAGTAGCATTCTAATTTTATTAAGGTAAATGTAACAAACAATTTTGGCTATTGCAATTGTAGTACAGTATTGCAAAAATACTTTATCAAAATATAAACTCTAGAAGTCAAGTGGAAGTAAAGATCACAAATGTTACTAAGACATGCTAGTTGTGGTAGGCAGAATTTTAAGATGGCCCCTTAGGTTCTCACCTGCTGGTACCACATGTCCTGAATAATTTTTTCCTTGTGAATTGTGGGTGGAACCAGTGAATATTATAGCATGCCATTCCCTTACTTAGGTTACATTATTTGGAAAAGGTAAAATATTTTCCAGATGTAATTAAAATTCCTTGTCAGTTGACTTTAAGAAAAAGGAGATATTCATAGGTCACCCTGACCAAATAAAGTGAGCCTTTTCAAAGAAGCACTAAAGGTCTGACATGGAAGAAGTCATAGAGATTCAAAACAGCAGAGATGCCTTCTTGTTGGCCTTGAAGAAGCCAACTGCCATATTTATGGAAAGAGTCATGTGCTGGGGAGTGGTGGACATCCCCAAGATCTGAGGGCCTCCATCCTGCAACTACAAGGGACTGAATTCTAGCAACAACCAGTGAGCCTGGAAGAGGAACCCAGTATTCAGATTAGACCCCAGCCTTGGCTGACACCTTGTTTGTGGCCTTGTGAGATCTTGAGCAGAGACGGCAGTTGAGCAGTACGTAGACTCTTGACCCATGAAATCTATGAGATAATAAATATATGTAGTTTTAATCCACTAAATTTATGGTAATTTATTATGCAATAGTAAAAACTAATACCAGTTATGTTATAGGGAAGGACCCCTCCGTATGGTAGCTTTCTTCATCAAAGCCAGCAAGGGAGAGTCAGTAGAGACTGCTAACAAGAACAGAGGTCACAGTTTTAGGTAATATAATCATGAAAGTGACAATCATCTTTGCCATATTCTGTTGATTAGAAGCAAGTTACAGGTCCCACCCACACTCAGGATGAGGTGAGGGGATTAACACAAGGGCATGACTACCAGAAGGCAAAGATCATAGTGGCCATCTTAAAACTTACTCACTGGACTGGTCATTTGGCCAGTCATTCAAAAAGAGAAAGGGACAGCTTAGAGACCATGGAAATAAATAGCATTTAATCAAGCAGCTTATCCCGAAAGCAAGGATTAAGTCTAAACACTTGGAAGAGGTACATGAGACAAGCCTCGCAAATTGAGAAAGTATCCCTGCTTTGTCAGAGCTTTTACAGCAATTTATACTTTTTAACATAATACATTAAAAAGGTGCTTTGTTGAGAGTTGTCAATGCCAAGAGTCAGTTTTAATGGCAAGAGTAAATACTCTTTTAAAAAAACATAAAAACATACCAACCATCTGCCCTTGGACTGTGATTGTATAACATTTCTTTTCGAAATTTGGTTTCCCATCTGGCATGTACATTGAAGAAATACTTGCTGAGTACTTCCTATGTGCCAGATGTTATGCCAGAAACTAAGAAAACAGAAAGTCGCAGTTAGGTGGGAGTAAAGTAAAGGAAATGACTGTGATTATTAATTCAAGATATTAGGACAATTTATAACTTGTTCACTAATTGGATGGAAAGGAGGTTAGTGGATACTAAACTTAAAACAAGCAAAAAAAGGAAGCTAACATATTTGAGAACTGTTTTTAAAATATAGGGTGAGGACCAAAGGGAGGCCCAGACTTTACCTGTTATATACCTAATCCTGAATTATACCCCACATCTTTAAAATTGAAAAAATATAGGAAGGATTGATAGAGTTTAATATAGTGATCAATTAATACTAGTTGCAAAAATAAAAGGAGTGCATTTACCAATAATTTTATAGCTTTACAAAATGTTAAATGATTTAATTCCTGAAATATGTATTTTTGTTATCTTTTCCATTAATTCCTCTTCCCTCTTTATAATGGTGTTGCTTTAGACTTTCCTATTGACCTTAACGGGACCTGAAAAATAGAATCTGTTGACTTGATCATTGACATAGTTCACATACATTATGGATCAAATGTTAAATTTTTTAAATAAGCAGTGATAGAATTCTTAAGGTCTTACAAAAGAGCATGCAAGTCTATGTCAAAACATTAAAGATAAAAGAAAAATTGGTAGCCAGAAGACCCTCCTATATATAAAGAATAAAAGATGAGACAGGTCAAAAAAGCAGAATTTATTAATAAAAAAATTGTGTATTTATTCTTACATGTTTAAATTTCAGTCACCTTCAAAGTCCTCTCTGTTTGATGCAATACACCTATCAAGACACTTTTTCCACTGCTCAAAACAGTTTTCGAGCTCATTGATGTTGATGCCTTTTAGTACTACTGCTATTTTTGTTTCACCTCTTCCACACTGGCAAAATGTTTCCCATTGAGGACTTTTTTCATCCAGGGAAACAAAAAAAAAGTCACTCGGGGCGGGATCGGGTGAATAGGGAGGGTGGGACAATAGGGGTCATGCCATTTCTAGTCAGAAACTGCTGAATACTCAGAACAGTGTGAGCAGGTGTGCTGGTAAATCACCCATCATGAAATGGGCAAACACACTGAAAGAATCTCCCCCCAAATACTCACTGAAGCTGAACGCAGTCTCTCACAACAACACTAGCTGGTACACTGATGCCGATTAGAACAGTTATCTAGTGGGGAAAGTCTGTATTACAAGGGGTCCACCCTCCAAAACACAATTTCTTTTTGAGGGGAGTGTTCCCCTCATATACAGTTTTGGGAAGGTGCTTGTAATAGTTTCCCAAAGCTGCTTTAACCAAGTATTGCAAACTAGGTGACTTAAACCAACAGGTATGTCTTGTCTCACAGTTCTGACTGGAGACCAGAAGTCTAAAATCCGAGTGTTGCCAGCGCCGTGGTCCCTCTGAAGGCACCAGGGAAGGATCGGTTCTAGGTCTCTCCTAACTTCTGGTAGCCTGAGGCATTCCTTGGCGTGTAGATGCATCACTTCAATCCTTTGTCTTCACATGGCATTCTCTCTGTGTGTTTCCACATTGTCTTTCTTCTATGTGAATCTGTGCTTACATTTCCCCTTTTTATAAGGACACCAATCGTAATGGATGAGAACTGACCGCAATTACCTCATTTTAACTTGACTACCTCTGTTAAGACCCAGTTTCCAAATAAGATTACATTCTGAATTACTGGGGGCTAGAACTTCAACATATCTTTTTGGGGATGACACAATTCAACCCATAACTGTTTCTGTTTGAGAACTACATATCATCCAAAAACACACCTCAGTTTAGAGTATCTCTCGTCTCTTACATTCTTACCATTACTCCCCTAAAATGTAGAGACTCCTGGTAAATCTTGGATTTTTTTTTTTTTTTTTTTGAGTTGGAGTTTCACTCTGTCGCCCAGACTGGAGTGCAGTGGTCGCTCCCGGCCACCGCAGCCTCGACCTGCTGGGCTCCGGCGATCCTTCCGCCTCAGCCTTCCAAGTAGCCGGAATTACAGGCACGCACTACCACGCCCGGCTGATTTTTTGATTTATTGTAGAGATGAGGTCTCGCTGCCCAGGCGGGTCTCGAACCCGCGGGCTCAGGCAATCCACTCACCTCAGCCTCCCAAAGGCGTGGGATTACAGGCTGAGCCACCGAGCCCGGCAAACCTTGGATTTTTAATGGTATGCCCCCAGTAGAGACACTTAGTGATGTTCAAACTTCCATGTAACATATCACCAGTTTCACCAAAGCAGGAATCGTAGCAGGGTTATCTTTTTAGGAATCCCAGACACCGCGAGCAAATACTTAATGTTAAATGATTACTAAATAAATTATCACATTTACAGTTATAGGGTTTGGACAGGGACTTGCTGCTTAGAACTTTTAACACATGCGTTAAAAAAATGCTTTGCCGGGGCTCGGTGGCTCAGCCTGTAATCCCGCGCCTTTGGGAGGCTGAGGTGAGTGGATTGCCTGAGCCCGCGGGTTCGAGACCCACCTGGGCAGTGAGACTTCATATCTACAATAAATAAAAAAATCAGCCGGGCGTGGTAGTGCACGCCTGTAGTTCCGGCTACTTGGAAGGCTGAGGCGGGAGGATCGCCGGAGCCCAGCAGGTGAGGCTCCAGTGGCCGGGAGCGGCCACTGCACTCCAGTCTGGGCAACAGACTGAGACTCCAACTCAAAAAAAAAAAAAAATGCTTTGAGGTTAAACTCAACTCTTTAAAGCGTTTTCCATGTGGTTCATTGCAGTACAATTCTACTACCCATAGGCTATTATAAATCCATAGAGGGAAAACCAACAGCAGGAGACACTGTCTCTTCCAAAAGAGCACTATCAGAAGCATCCAAAAGGAGAACATTTGGCCAACTAATTTTATAATCATCAGGGCTGGCAATAGGAATGGTTATTGTCACAAACCTCTACCCACAGGAGACCTAAGTGATGACAGAATTAGGGATGAGAGACAGAATAATTGTGGGGTAGAGCCAGCCATATCCCTTTATTATGCTCCTCAACTTCAATTTAGAGTTTTTCTGCACATTTTGATTTTTGTGAGGCAAACTAAAATATTTCTTTACTTAAATTTTCTTTTGCCAAGGCACATGGTTTAAAGATTTTTTCATCTGATAGTAGTTCTTTAAAAAGCTTGACTAGGTATGATGGGTTATGCCTGTAAATCAGTACGTTGGGAGGCCAAGGCAGGAGGATCACTTGAGACAAGGAGTTTAACACCAGCCTGGGTAAGAAAGTGAGACCAACAAAGTGAGTGCCCGGCTCTACAAAAAATAGAAAATTACCTGGACATGGTGATGCATGCCTGTAGTCCCAGCTACTGGGAAGGCTGAGGTAGGGGGATTGCTTGAGCCTAGGAATGAATGAGTGAATGAATGAATGAATGAATGAACAAATCAATAGCTTAAAGTACTGTTAGACAGAATTTTAAAATGTGCTTTACTTTTTTACCTTGTAAGAATCAATAAGTAAAAAGAGACAAATCAGAAGGTTGGAAAATCTTCATTTCAGGAATGACAGGCATATTTGATTGAATTGAGCACACAATGCATTTAAACCTGGAGTAGCAAAATTAAATTATTTCCAGGGGTTAGGCAGGTGGCATACTGGAGTTGCTGCTGCTCTATTCTAGCTGGTAATTGCTGTTTCCTGGTACTGGGCTCAGAGTGCCAGAGCCTCAGCTGTTTTAAAAGGAGTCTGGAAATCTGAGTTTTTATGTGAATAACTGTTTCACATTTGCACTCATGCACATTTGTGTCTGCATGTGTATGTGTGTGTGTGTATAAACTTAGTAAGAGCCAAACCATAACTGTAGGCCAACTTGGCCCACAAGAGGTCAAGTTGTGACCTCTGTTTTAAGCATATTACATTATTTTGGCAAGAGAAATTAGTTTACAAGGAAAACTTGTTGAAATAATTAGGGCCAGGATTTATCTCAGCTGTAGTCTTCCCTAATCTGATCTCAGATTTTAAGCAGGAAATGAGAGTTAAAGAATTAACTAGAAAAGCAATTGTTCTACTAAAGCAATTTCAGTTTTCTGTCGCACACAAACGCATACTAAGCCTTCTTGGGAGTATAGGGAGTTGGTAGAATGAGGTAGTGCAATTGTATTGAATACAGTGAAGTAGGATGTTCCTGTTGGAAGAAGCTACAAGAAAGTTAAGAGACAGACCAACTAGCTTTTGAAAAGCAGTCCCTCCAACAATTGTGACAGCTGACTACTTTGGCATAGTGTTACTATACAACACTGATCACTAAAAACATCAGGAAATATTATCCTAATCCTAATATTATTCACGAACATTACATCAGGGAAACTTATCTGGCCAGGGTAAGCTGCATTCCCAAATAGTTCACTAGCTTCTGGTATGTAGAAAATGTATACTAAAATAGATGAAATGTCTTAAGTAACAGCGGGCTAGCGAGCTATATCTAACTTTAAAGAATATGCAAGTCACAATAATATACTTTTTAGTTTTTACTTAAGAAAAATCTAACCCGGTTTCGTGATAAAATTCTGTCCGAGTAATTTGTTTGGAACTTGTCAAAATTCTAGTACACTACTTTAAAAGGTTTTATAGACTTTTCCCTGTGGGCACAAAGGTCATTACAACCAAAGAACTTTTCTGTTGTAATGTTTTTGAGCTTACAATTACTTAAAAATCATTAAAATTCTGTATGTAGGGACATTTGATTTCAATTTTCTTTTTTAATTTTAATTTTTTTTTTAATTTTAATTGTTTTTTTTTTGAGTTGGAGTCTCACTCTGTCGCCCAGACTGGAGTGCAGTGGCCGCTCCTGGCCACCGCAGCCTCGACCTACTGGGCTCCAGCGATCCTTCCACCTCAGCCTTCCAAGTAGCCGGAATTACAGGCGCGCGCTACCATGTCCGGCTAATTTTTTAATTTTATTGTAGAGATGAGGTCTGCCTGCCCAGGCGGGTCTCGAACCCGCGGGCTTGGGCAATCCACTCACCTCAGCCTCCCAAAGGCGCGGGATTACAGGCTGAGCCACCGAGCCCGGCTGATTTCATATTTTATAGTAACTCATATTTTCCAACTTGCCATCAAGTTATAGTGACTCCTTAATTATTAAAATTATTTAATTTTCTGCATATTATAATTAAGAATTATAAAAATTATACAAAAGTTTAAAACAATTGGAGAAAACTAAGTATCAGATGGGTCTGTAAGTTTTCTCATTAATTACTAGATAAAACTTTAGAAATTATAGCTAGAAAATTTACTATAAGTATGAAATGCAATTTAAAAACTTTTTATTATGAAATATTTCAAATATACACAAAAGCATAATTATGATAAACACCCATGAGTTCATCACATAAGTTTTAGTCATTTACACTTTACTAAGTTTGCTTCATGTTTTAGCCAGATATCCTGACATTCTAAGTCTAAATACATCAGGATGCAGTTCTAAAAATGACATTTTGTATAATTTTATTCAGAACCACAATGCTAGTATCTTGCCCCAAAAAGTTAACAACAATTTTCTAATATCAGCTAATACACAATCTTATATTCAAATTTCCCTTGTTCTTTTCGTAATGATTTTTACAAGCTGGTTCGTTTAAACTTGTAATCAAGGCCAGTGATACAGGCAAGTGGCTCATGCCTGTAATTCCAGCACTTTGGGAGGCCGAGGCGGGAGGATTGCTTGAGGTCAAGAGTTTGAGACCAGCTTGGGCACCAAAGCGAGAACCTGTCTCTACAAAAAATAGAAAAATTAGTCAGGCATGGTGGTACACCCCTATAATCCCAGCTACTCAGGAGGCTAAGACAGGAGGATTGCTTGACCCCAGGAGTTTGAGGCTACAATGGGCCGTCATTATGCCACTGCACTACAGTCTAAATACATCAGAAAGAATAAACTTGGAATCAATCAAGGTCCACACATTGCATTAGTTTGTTATGTCTCTCTTCAGTCTCTCAACTTAGAATCATTTTCTCATATCTTTTTCATGACATTGACTTTTTACAAACTTGGACTATTGTCTTGTAAAGTGTCACAAATATTTAAAAGCAAGTCTCTGGACTTCTGGTAATTTCCAGTAAGTGATTCAAACCACTCTACTACTGGGAACAGACAGAAAAGTTGGACAAAAGTGTACATGTATATTTATATTTATATTTATGTATATAAATGTCCTCACTTCCCCTGGTTTACGATCAGATACACATTGTGTTATGTGCCCCCTCCCTCCCCTGGTAGTGTCCTGTGACTGTCAATCCCTCCCTTGTGCTTTTGTGATTCATTAAATAAAAGAAAAAATCAGAGGTGTACATTTCAGATATGTGCTCTAAAAAAAAGTGTATTTTTTTCTGTGTATATATAAAGAAGAAAATAAAAACATTTGAAAGTATCCGAGTACTACCAAGCCAGTAAAGAATTATGGAGCCAAACTTTTGTAGAAGGAAGCCCAGATAGATGTGCATGTGGGGCTGCTTTTTACCGTTTAGTATTTCCAAGGAATTAATACAAAAGAGCAAGGGTTCGAGTAGAAAAGTGGAAGCTATAAAAAGGAACCAACTTGGAACTAAATACAAGCAGTAAAATTAAGATATCATTGCATGGATTTCTACTAGGTTGATGAAAATAATTTGTAAACTGAAAGATAGGCCAGAAGAAATATTTAGACTACCATAAAATGATGCAAAATACTGAAAGGAGTTGTTGAGATATTTATAGTATTATGACAAAGTCAAATAAATGAGTAATTAGAATCCCAAATGGGAAATAGGGAATGAAACAGAAGCAATATTTGAAGAAAAATGTTGAGAACTTTTCAAAACGAAAGCTATCAGCCCAAAGATTCAAGAAGTACCACAAACTCCAAGCAAGAAAATCATAAAACCACACCAATTTATAATAAAATTACTTAAGACCTGTTCTAGAGTATGGCTGCATTTTTGATGTTTGTTGATCACTTTTAAGCCCACCCCCATCTCTTACCCCTTTACTCCACATCTCAGAAAGCTAATAAAGCCCAGGTGTTCCCTCCTTTGGCACCAGCTTCAAAACACATAAGCCTCAGCCCGCAGGTGGAAACCTTTAGCCCAGCCCCACCCTTCAACCACCGTAAAAGTCCCACACCAGTTTGTCTCTGTTTTCTCAAGCAATTTTCCATCCAGCTTGGAATGCATGCCCTGCTCTACCCAGTCTGCCTCATTATGTGTGCAATAAACCTTTCATACTTTCTGGGTATGTAAGTGGCATCATCAGTCTTGATATCAGAAGTAAATTTGTGGTGGGGATCCATTTCAGTCAGGAAAAATATTACCTTGGAAAGAACACTATTAAAACATAACTGACTTCGCAACAGAAACAATGAAAGCCAGAACATAATGTAATGGTTGTTTAATGTGCTAAAATAAAACAACTGCCAAATTAGAATTCTATATCCAGAGAAAATTTGTCTCAGAAATGTAGGCAAATAGAGACATTTTGAGACAAAATGCGAACTTTCAAAGGACTCTCTGCACCCCCATGTTCATTGCAGCATTATTCACAATAGCAAAGATATGGAATTAACGTAAATGTCTGTCAATTGATTAATGGATAAAGAAAATGGACCACTATTCAGTCACAAAAAAGAATGAGGCTGATGTGGTGGCTCACGCCTGTAATCCCAGCACTTTGGGAAGTGGAGGTAGGGGAATCGCTTGAGGCCAGGAGTTTGAGACCAGCTTGGGCGGCATTGCAAGACCTCGTCACTTAAAAAAAATTAGTTGGGTATGATGGCATGCCCCTGTAGTCCCAGCTACTCGGGAGGCACAGAAAGACAAATATTGCATATCCCCACTCATGTGAAAGCTAGAAAGTTGATCTCATGGAGGTAGAGAGTAGGATAATGGTTACCAGAGGCTGGGAAGCGGGGTGGACAGGGATGGAGAAAGGTTGGCTGATGGGCACAAACATACAACAGATAGAAGGAATAAGTACTAATGTTCAATAGTGGAGTAGAATGACTAGAGTTAATGGCAATGTATTACATATTTTAAAATAGCTAGAAGAGAGGACTTGAAATGTTCCAAAAACATAGAAATAATAAATACTCGATAGATACCCAATACACTGACTTAATCATTACACATTCTAAGCATGTAACAAAATATCACATGTATCCATAAATAAGTACAAATATTATGTATCAATTAAAAACTATTTTAAAAAGACAAAAAGGGATATTAATCACTAGCAGGTTCACACTAAAGTGATAGTGGATGTTTCTGTTCCCCTAAGACAGTAATCCTCAACCAGAAAAATCTTGCCACTCTCCAACCCAGCAGATGTTTGGAAATATCCGGAGACATTTTTGGTTCTCACGAGTGGGGCAGGGGGTGGGGTGGCGAGGAGAATGCTACTGGCATGTAGTGGATAGACACCAGAAATGCTACATCCTGCAGTGTACAGGACAATTCTCAAAACAAAAAATTCTTTACTCCAAAGTGTTAATAATGCTGAAGTTAAAAACTCCTGCCCTAGGGAAAGGGACATTAGGTTCACACAACAACTTGTATGAGAATGTATTATAGAAGCTCTATTTACAATCTCCAACAGCTGGAAACAACCCAAATATCCTTTAATGGTAGATGGAAAGCAAGCTGTATTAGGCATATATAATGGAATGCCACTCAGCTTTAAAAAGAAATAAATTATTGATATGTGCAGCAACTTGAGTGAATCTCAAAGGTATTATGCTGAGTGAAAGAAACCAGTCTCAAAAGGTTACCCCCTGTTTGATTTAATTTCTATGACGTTTTCAAAACCACAAAACTGCTAATGATGAGGAACAAACAGATCAGTGGTTGCAAGGGGTTAAGGGTGGAAGGAGGGTGTGACTTCAAAGGGATAGTATGAAGTCATATTTTGGAGTGATGGAACTGGTCTCTATCCTGATTGTTATTATATCACATGAATCTGTAAATGTGTAAATTTCATAGAACTGTACACACAGAAAAGGTCAATTTTATGGCATGTTAATTTTAAACACATATACTTTTAAATAACCCAATCCAGTAAAATAAATTGTATAGACTCAAAACAATGAGGTCTGACAATCTAACTTTATTTAAAGGTAAAATTTGGGCTATCTTAGAATAGTGATTTTACCCAAGGGTGTAGGTAAAAACACAAGGAAGCCTGGCTCGGTGGCTCAGCCTGTAATCCCATGCCTTTGGGAGGCTGAGATGAGTGGATTGCCTGAGCCCACGGGTTCGAGACCCGCCTGGGCAGTGAGACCTCATCTCTACAATAAATCAAAAAATCAGCTGGGCGTGGTAGCGCATGCCTATAATTCCGGCTACTGGGAAGGCTGAGGCGGAAGGATCGCCGGAGCCCAGCAGGTGGAGGCTGCAGTGGCCGGGAGCGGCCACTGCACTCCAGTCTGGGTGACCGAGTGAGACTCCAACTCAAAAAAAAAAAAACAAAAAAACACAAGGAAGTGTTTCAAATATAACTGCATGGTTTGGATTCACTATGTCAAGGCTCGTCTTTTGAGGCATGTCTTTTCAAATACTTTTCTAGGTGTAAACTAAAAACAAAATTCTAAGACCCCCCCCCCAATTGAACATACCCTTTCTTGGCCAAGGGGACCTTACAAAAACTTAAAAACTGAATTCCTAGCCATGATGGGACAGGAGGTCAGACATACCTCATTATACCTCCTCCCTTTTGGAGTTTTAGACACAACTGACAGCATTAATGTTAAAATAGAGATCATAAGACTGACAGAAAAGATTCTGTGACTGTAAGATACCAAACTATGAACCGGACCTAAGGCCATGCCAGGCAAAGGTTAAGTCACTTAAAGAACAAACTGTGTTCTAGTTGCCATAAGGTTTTTCTTTCTCTAACAGCTAAACAAGCACTGGCCCTGAGATAAGCAATATTAAAACAGTTTACAACTCCACCGGATGCCGACTAACTGACCTCCTGTTTTACCAGCCATAACTACAGCTTTGATTGGGCAAGTAACTGGTTTCAGCAACTTCCTCCTGATAAGAAGACCACCGACCATGGACTGGTTCTGGTCTGTTTACAGAGGGAGCATACTTGAATGCCTTTGTGTCCTGAAAAGAACTTTTGATGTATAGGGCCTAATTGTAATATATTTAAATATTAAATCTCTACCCCAGGGTGAACATAGGTGTATGCTACATGTTGGTTTGTTCAATATGCATGTGTCAGGACTACCTTCATAAATATTCATAGCTCCTCGTGTAACCAATCTATTCAGCATAAAGCTCCTACCCCAATCACTCCTTCAAAGTGCTTGGCTTTGGTATTTGCCAGAGGCTATGCCTCCCAGCTTGCAGGATGGTCACCTTGCAGGTTGTAAAACCTTTACAAGAAATAAAGTCTCCTTTTCTAAATTTATAGGTGTTGTGATTTTCTTTAAGTTAACATAGGTAATTCTGATACAACTCCGAGAGTAGAGAATAACTGATCTGAACTTACAAATTACTACCAACCTTTAGAATGTTATGTCTCACAATGAAGCTTCCGGTGATAATTAGCAGAAATTTCCAGGTTTTATTTTTTGAAAGACATTGATTGTATTAATCTCCACAGTTTACGTGCTGTAACAAGGACACTCCAAATATGAGCTGTTTAACAGGATAAATGTTTGTTTCTTGTTCATGTCATAATCCACCAAGTTGAGTGGATGGCTTTTCCCCATATGGTCATTCAGGGACCTTGGCGCCTATCACCTAGTGTCTTTGGCATTTTCATTGGGTCTTGGCATTCTCTTGGCCTGAAAGTGGCATATATCACCTCTGCTCAAATTCCATTGGCATTCAGTGACATGGGCTGAAGTTACTGCAAGAGAAATTGGAAAATGTAGTCTAATTGTGAGCCCAGGAAAACAAAGAAACTGCCACAATTGAATTTACTTCCTCTGCATGCCAATGAAGAACAAACCCATGTGCTTTCACAATTAGCTGAGTAAAGGAGTATTTTTGTTATGCATTCTATAATTTAAAACTCATTTTAAAAGACAATTCAAACAGCCTGAAACAGTTAAGTTTCCCCCAAAGCATAAATGTGTTGTGATTTTACCCTAATTTGGTGTTGAGGTCTCTCCCTGGAGAGTGACTATAAACTCTTGGTCTGCCCTGACAGGGTTCCAGGGAATTTGGTGGTGGGTGTTTACAATATGCCTTTCATGGGATGCTTCTTTATATTGGCAAACAGCCCAATATCTAAGTGTCTGACCCGTGAGCAGGTGCCTCTCTCATAGGAGACTTGTTTAAACTGGCAGATGCCCTTGTGGTTCTTGTCTGACTTGTGTCCAGCCTAATCCTGACCAGGAAAGAAGTTAGGTTTGTGTCAGTCAGGTGAGACACAGAGGAAGCAGCATAACAAAACACACAAAATAACAGAAACAGTCTGGTACTTACAAACTGGGCATGGTGGCTCACGCCTGTAATCCCAGTGCTTTGGGAGGCCAATGCAAGAGGATTGCTTGAAACTGGGAGTTCAAGACCAGACTGGACAACATAGACCTCATCGCTACAAAAAAAATTTTTTTTTAATTAGTTGGGCGAGGTAGCATGCTCATCTTGTCCCAGCTACTCGAGAGGCTGAGGTGGAAGGATCCCATGAGCCTGGGAAGCCAAGGCTGCAGTGACCCATGATCTAGCCACTGCACTCCAGCCTGGGAAACAGAGTGAGAGTCTAACTAAAAAAAAACTACTTATAGCTCCCGGAGAGAAGACAGCAGCACACCATGTAGGGCCAGCAGAAAGGGAGAGCTGTCCAGGCCACTCATGCTCAACCAGTGGGTGGGGAGAAGAAGAGAGAAACTAAGGACCAGTGGACTGAAGTCTTTATTGGGGTCCAGGGCATTGCTCAAGTAGTTTTCCCATGGGGACCTCTGACTGGTAAGTTTAGAGCAAGCAGGCAGGAGTTCTGAGGAGGCAGGCTTTGACTGAGAGGTGGTCACTGTGGCATATCTGTGCAGTTCATGCAGGGTGTCGGGGGATTGGTGGGGCGAGTCAAGTAGGTTGTATCTAGCTATCCCCATGGGGAAGTGGTCACCAGCAGGTGGTTATTTAAGGCAGATACCTGGGTCAACCACACTGAGCAGAAAGCAGGCAGAGAAGAGAAACTGTGTTAAGAGTGACTAAACCCTGCTTCTGGTATGGGAAAGTCCACCGTATTCAAAATGGATGCCAGGGCAACATAAAATTATAAAAATTCACTATATGTGTGGTCCAAAAAATACAAGAAAATAGGTAAAACAGCTTAACGGAGTCCCAAATTCCCCTTTGCTAGTATAAATACACTCTAGCTTCATATGGGATGACACAACTTGCAAGGATTCTTTGATCGTTTCCCTTCTTACACTCAGTAGGTTTCCTGCATTTGACCTCCAAGAACCCAGGATTTCATCCTCCTTTATATTCAAAGTCTGGTGCCATAGCTATAACTATAACTCTCTTTTTGAAATTTTTTTGGGCTTTAGAGGCCTCTGATCCCATTCTTACTTCTGATCACAAGGAGCGGCTAACATCACCCCTATTGTTTCCCTTGTATCCCAGTGAATGATTTTGCTCTCTCAGTTTTATCAGCTCTTGTTCTTCTGCAGAGTGAAGATCCAAACAGATGTGTCTCCTCCCCACCTCCTACACTGATAGTAACGTTGACTTGAAAAATCTCTACTTATTGAACATTCGTTATTACAGTATATACAAATATTATACGTCTCAGCACACACAGTACACTGGGTGTGGTCAGTGGGATGGGAATCACAGAGATACTCCAAGAAAAAGGTACACATGGAATTTGCTCTTTAACTCATTCTTTACTCACCACTTAAGTGGTAGAAAATGATTATTTGGCTTGTGGGGTAGTAGTGGCGGCAGCATTTGTAGTAGGTACATGTGGGAAGCAGTGGGAACAGGAGAAACAGAATGATGAAAATTATTTCTAGTTTACTGAGGCAAGAATTCATGCCAGTTTTTTTAGATAGGCCTAAACATTAAATAAGTGGAATAATCAAAACATTGTGTCTGTTCTCTAAGTCTGTAACAGACTACATTTTTATTTATTTGTCAGCAAGTTTTGTTTCCAAGATTAGATGACTTGCAAGGAATTTTATGCCTCCTCCTTCCTAAGAACATGGCTAGAGCAACATAATTAGGTGGTATTTTGGTAATTTTATTCACAATCATTATTAAAGAGATTACTCTGGCTCCAAATATATCCAAATAAACGATTTCAGGAGTCAGAAAGAGAATACTCCAAAAGACTACACCCCAGTCTTCAGCATAGGGTCAGTGTTAGAACTACATCATAAGATTATGCCTTCTTAGTAACAAGATTTCTTATTTGTAAAACCAACAAAGTTTACTTTCATTAAGGATTGAAATATAAAGCACAGGACTCAAACAGTATGTAGGTGAAAGAGCAAGGAAAGGAGTAAGAAGATACATATGTAAGCCAAGAAAATTGATGTCAACTAGACAGCGGATGTATGATTTACATGCCTAGATGTCATTTGTTCTCAAAAATTCCTCCCATGGGGTAGATTTTGCATTCTCAAAAGGTGATCTAGCAGAGCACTTTTCACAGGGTTGGCATCCAATACTGAGGGAAATAATCATAAAAGAGAAAACTGAGGGGCTGGAAGAAATGAGACATTTAATAAACCATTGGAAACATTAAAAAGAGGCCTTAAAGGGATTGAAATAGCCAAAGACCTCCATCTGAACTACTTAAATTTGAATATAGTTGAGAAAGGAAGGAACTTGTTTTTGTCATTGTTGTTGTTGGTGGTGGTGGTGGTTTGTTTTTAAAAATAGATACAGGATCTCACTTTGTTTCCTAGGCCAGTATCTGACTCCTGGCCTCAAGTGATCCTCCCACCTCTGTCTCCCAAAGTGCTGGGATTATAGGTGTGAGCCACTGTGCCTGACTGGAACTTGGTTTTATAGTACAAGCACAGTACACTGTCTGAAAATAATATAATTTTATCAATAATAATCATAGGGTAAAAAACTGTCCTTCCAAAAACAACTGTAGGAAAAGTTATTTTCCTTGTATTAGTGTAAGACTCAATCGAGTTGGCAAATAATTGTGGGGTAGTGGTGTTTCAGCAATTGGTTATTAACCATCTCAAAACTTTTGAGAAAGAAAGCAGAAACATAAATAGTAACATTCGAAAGTAATTATTTTCTCTGCCTTTTAGAAACAATCTGTTTCAGGAAACAAAGAAAAAACTTTATAAGAACCTCATAACAGGGATAAACAATCACATTTCAATAATCAGCCTGAATGTGAATGGAATAATGCACCACTGAAAAGACACAGAATGGCAAACTGGTTAAGAAACCACAACCCAATTATTTGCTGCATCCAGGAGACTCATCTCATTATAAGGGTCGCACACAGACTCAAAGTTAAAGGATGGAAAATGAGTTTCCAGGCAAATAGATCACAAAAGAAGGCAAGAGTTGCAATACATTTTTTTTTTTTTTGAGTTGGAGTTCCACTCAGTCGCCCAGACTGGAGTGCAGTGGCCGCTCCCAGCCACTGCAGCCTCAACCTGCTGAGCTCCGGTGACCCTTCTGCCTCAGCCTTCCGAGTAGCCGGAACTACAGACGTGCGCTACCATGCCTGGCTAATTTTTTGATTTATTGTAGAGATGAGGTCTCACCAAGTTGCCCGGGCAGGTCTCGAACCCGCGGGCTCAGGCAATCCACTCATCTCAGCCTCCCAAAGGTGTGGGATTACAGGCTGAGCCACCAAGCCCAGCTAGGAGTTGCAATATTAATATCAGACAAAACAACCTTTAAGCTATCAAAAATTTAAAAAGATGCAAAAGGACACTACATAATGATAAAAGGTTCAGTCCATCAACAAGAAATATCCATCCTAAATATATATGCACCCAACACAGGAGCACCAGCAATTATAAAGCAACTACAAAGTAAACTAAGAAAAGATATTGACTCTAACACTATTATAGTAGGGGATTGAATACCCCACTAACAGCCCTAGATAGATCATTGAGGCAAAAAATCAACAAGGAGATCCAGAACCTAAACTTCACACCTGACCAAATGGACTTAATAGATACCTACAGATTATTCCACCCGACAAGCACAGAATATGCATTCTACTCATCACCACATGGAACATACTATAAGATCGATCTCATCCTTGGTCATAAATCAAGCATAAACAAATTCCATAAGGTTGAAATCTTTCAATGCACATTCTCAGATCACAGTGGAATAAAAATAAATATCAACACCAACAACATTTCCCCAAAGTCCACAAAGACATGGACACTAAACAGCATGATGCTGAACAACTACTGGGTCAACACTGAAATCAAAGCAGAAATTAAAAAGATTCCTGGAACAAATGAAAATGAAGAAACATCTTACCAAAACTTCTGAGATGCCATGAAAACATTTCTAAGAGGGGAATTTATATCTTTATGAGCACATATCAAGAAAACGGAAAGATCA
The DNA here is from genome assembly GCF_000164805.1 of Carlito syrichta. Taxonomy (NCBI): domain Eukaryota; kingdom Metazoa; phylum Chordata; class Mammalia; order Primates; family Tarsiidae; genus Carlito; species Carlito syrichta. The sequence continues at coordinate 105,554 of NW_007245699.1, read as the reverse complement.
CAAGTGGAGAGCCTAACAAATCACCTAAGGGAGCTGGAAAGAGAAGACCACCAAAACTCCAACTTTAGCAGAAGAATCCAAATCAACAAAATAAGAGCCCAAATATGGGACATAGAAGACAAAAATATCATAGAAAACATCAGCAAAACAAAAAGCTAGTTCTTTGAAAGAATTAACAATATTGATGGACCCCTAAGCCAGGATGACCAAGGAAGAGAGAGAAAAATCCCAAATAAACACAATCAGAAATACAAAAGATCAAATCACAACTGATCCCAAAGAAATTCGAAAGATTATCAGAGATTACTATGCACACCTATATGGAAACAAACTTGATAACCTAAATGAAATGGAGGAATTTCTGACATGACACAACCTCCCCAGGTTGAAACAAAAAGACATTGAGACACTAAATAGACCAATAACAACCCAGGAAATTCACTCTGTCATACAAAAACTACTTACAAAAAAAAAAAAAAGCCCTGGACCAGGCTTTCCAGCAGAATTCTACAAAACATACAAGGAGGAGCTGATACCAATCCTATTGAAAATTCTCCAGGCAATTGAGAAAGATGAAATTCTTCCAAATCATTTTACGAAGCTAATATCACACTGATACCCAAACGGATAAAGATCCAACAAAGAAAGAGAACTACAGGCCAATATCCCTTATGAACATAGATGCAAAAAGCCTCAGCAAGATTCTAGCAAATCGGATCCAAAAACACATCTCAAAAATCATCCACCATGACCAAGTAAGCTTCTTTCCCAGGATGCAGAGCTGGTTCAACATCTGCAAGACCATAAATGTAATCAAATACATCAACAGATGTAAATACAAGAATCACATGATTATATCATTAGATGCAGAAAAAGGTTTTGATAAAATTGAGCATCCTTTCTTGATAAAAAACCTCAAACACCTAGATATAGAAGAAACATACCTCAAAATAGTAAGTGCCATCTATGATAAACCCACAGCTATCATATTGCTAAATGGACGGAAACTGGAAACATTTCCCCTAAAAACTGGAACAAGACAAGGCTGCCCACTCTCACCCCTCTTGTTCAACATTCTGTTGAAAGTCCTAGCTCAGGCAATTAAACAAGAGAAGGAAATCTGGGGTATCCAAATAGGAAAAGAGGAAGTCAAGTTATCCCTCTTTGCTAATGATATGATCCTATTCCTTGAAAATCCAAGAGAATCTGTCAAAAACCTGCTTGCACTGATAAAGGACTTTGGCAAAGTCTCAGCTTACAAAATAAATGTGCAAAAGACAGTTGCATTCCTATACACCAACAACAAGCAGGCAGAGACCCAAATAAAAACACAATCCCATTCATAATAGCCACACACACAAAAAAATGAAATACCTCAACATCTTCCTAACCAGAGAAGTCAAAGACCTTTACAATGATAACTACAAAACACAGCTCAAAGAAATCCAAGAAGACACAAACAAATGGAAAAGTATTCCATGCTCATGGATAGGAAGAATCAACATTGTTAAAATGTCCATCCTACCAAAGGCAATCTACAGATTCAATGCAATATCCATCAAGTTACCAACATCATTCTTCTCAGACCTGGAAATGACAATACAGAAATTCATATGGAATCATAAATGACCACGAATAGCCAAAACAATCCTTATCAAAAGAAACAAAGCAGGAGGTATCACACTGCCTTATCCATATCAAAAGAAACAAAGCAGGAGGTTTCCCACCACTGCCAATCCCTTTCTTATAGTATTATAATTGTCCAAGGTCCGTTTATGAGTGAGAACATATGGTACTCTGTTCTTTGTTTCTGGGATAGATCACTGAGTATGATCAACTCTAAATCCTTCCAAGTTCCTGCAAAGTCCATATGTTTGCCCTTCTTTATGGCTGCATAATATTCCACTGTGTATATGTACCACATTTTTAAAATCCAGTCCAGCTTTGATGGCAGCATGGTTCGTTCCATGTTTTTGCCATTGTGAATAGAGCTGCAACAAACACACGCGTGCAGGTATCTTTTTGGTAGAATGATTTGAGTTCCTCCGGGTATGTTCCCAATAGGGGGATTGCTGGGTCATATGGAAGGTCAATTTCTAGTTCTTTCAGAAATCACCACACTGTCTTCCAAAGAGGTTGCACTAGTTTGCATTCCCACCAGCAGTGTGGAAGCATTTCTTCTTCTCTGCATCCTTGCCAGCATCTGTTGTTTGTTTTGTTAATGATGACCATTCTTACTGGGGTTAGGTGGTCACTCAACGTGGTTTTGATTTGCATTTCTCTGCTGATGAGTGAGGCTGAGCACTTTTTCATGTGTCTGTTGGCTGTCCATATATCTTCTTTTGAGAAGTGTCTATTCATGTCTTTTGCCCACTTTTTAATGGGGCTATTAAATATCTCTATTAAGATTCCCTAATTGTCAACTCATTATTAACATATTTTCTTTTAATTTACCAGTTTTTATTAGTTTTTTTAAACAAGCTTATTATACCTGTTTTGAAGACATTCTCTGCTAAATCCAAGGTGTGGGGCCACTCAAAGTCGGTTTCTATTGACTACTTTTTTCTTTAAGTTTGATTTACACTTTCTAATTTCTTTGTATGTCTAGCAATCTTTGGTTGAACATTGGACATTTCAGATAATATTTTATACACTATAGTGTAATAATTCACGGTTGTTTTATTTTTCTGTAGACTTTTTTTTTTTTTTTTT
>NW_007245699.1:95290-102772 GCF_000164805.1 Carlito syrichta | reverse complement strand
GACCTGCTGGGCTCCGGCGATCCTTCCACCTCAGCCTTCCAAGTAGCCGGAATTACAGGCATGTGCTACCATGCCCAGCTGATTTTTTGATTTATTTTATTTATTTATTTTTTTGATTTATTGTAGAGATGAGGTCTCGCTGCCCAGGCGGGTCTCGAACCCGCGGGCTCAGGCAATCCACTCACCTCAGCCTCCCAAAGGTGCGGGATTACAGGCTGAGCCACCGAGCCCGGCTCAGCCCAACTTTCTAAAGATTGTCCGTGTCTGACTAGCTTAGTGATCAGTCAATTAATTTGGCTGCAGTTGTGCTGAAATAGTTTGGGCCCATAAGACTTCTACCTTCTGTTGATTGAACTGTGTGTGCTTAAAGGACATATTCAAAAGTTGTAGCCAGTTCTCATGTTTCCTTTGGTTTTTACTTTTCCCCAGGATCTTTTTGGTCTCTTTCATACATTTAGTTTGGCTGTCCATGAGGGAAGTATAGAGAGTTTATCTCAGCACTTCTATGATTCTCTGATTTCCAGAATCTCCCCATTATATATCTAGCTGTAATCACCATACACCTCAAACCAGAACCTCAGCCTTGGGGAGCAAGCAAAGTTGGGACTATCTTCATCTGTGACAGACCAAGTCCACACTTACATCTGGCAAATCTGTGGAATTTTATCTTCTCTCCTTCATACTTCACAGGTGTTACCCCTCAATAAATTTTTTGTACTTATAACTCCATGTTGGCATCTGCTTTCCAGAGGATCTAAACTGACACAGTTAGTGGCATAGTAAATGGGCCATCAATTCTGCAGTTTTCTCTGATAGGTTGTCTACACTAGAAATAGATGGTCCAGAATCATCTTCATCTATGAACTTGGATTGGACTGGAGTCAGCAGCTGGTATCTGAGCAAGTCAACTGCCTGAAATAAAAGATATTGCTTGAAGAAACTCAGGGGTGAGATTCTTCCTGCGGGGGAAAAAATAGGCAATCATATGGGGAGGATTCAGCGGCCATGTGAATTTAGGCAGTTGTCACCAACCTGAGGTGGAAAAGCTAGATTTGATGTCAAAGAAGGATCCACAGAGGATATCATCCTGGCAAAGGATGTTCCTAACAACCTTCTAGGACTTCCTGATAATATCAACAATTGCATCAACTATTAGTATTAGAGATCTGAATACAGTGGCTAAAAATACAATGATTTATTATCTTGCATAAAACAGTCTATACTTTGTATGACAATTTTGCAAAGTCACCAAGGTTTTAGGATCATCCCAACTTTTTGCTCTGCCATTCTCACCATGTGGCTTCTTCTGTTCACATCCCACATCTCAAGGTGGACCCCACATCCCAAAGTGGATCCCACGCTCCAATGTGGATGCTGAAGCTCCAGCCATTTTATCTGTATTCCAAGTAGGAAAGAGAATGGGAGGAAAGCAAAAGCGCCCTCACTAAATCAGCTCCTTTAAACAACTTTCCCAAAAGTTGCATACTTCACTTCCACCAAATCCCATTGGCCAGAACTTCATCACATTTCTACAATAAGGGAGTCCAGAAAATATAATACTTTATTGCGGGGGCCCACCCCGCAAAGGTCGTGGGATGTGTTGAAGGAGAGACGGATAGGTAACGAACGACGATCATATACCAGACACCTGCTTCTTGAACAGATGACAATTTAATGTTAGTTAACACAGAGCTTTTATACCATTTTTGAAGGGGCAAGACAAAGAAAACTCTTTCACATTCATGTCTTTTAAAAGTTACCAGCTAGTGGTCTTAGTAGCAAACAAACCAAGATTCCCAGTGGCTTTAGTAGCAAATAAGCCAGGAATCTCATAGGCATTAGACAAGTCCTATTCATAAAGCCAACAATGACACTCTCAGTCCAATGTCCCAAATTACAAATGTTTCAAGAAAGTTTCTTTAAGTGTATATTTCTTTATGTGTCAGGAATATTCTCATCTTAGGCTCTTATGTTCTTCAGAGTCCTGTGATCGCCTCCCTTGTCCAGATGTCCTCGTTACTTTTCTCTTATTTTGCAGTGCTTGTTTCTAAAGAGAACTCAAAAGAAGCTTTTAGTAATGTTTCCCAGGCCCCTCAAGGTTGCTTTCTGTTTTAGCTGATCTTGTCATAAAAGTGTCTGATTATTATATTATGAGTTTAGTGAAAACCTACTCTATAAATGTTAACTTAGAGTTTTAACTATAGAATTAAGTCGAAACCTTAATATTAATCCTTATCCTAAGTTAGTGAAAGCAGTGTTATAAATCACCTACATAACTCCTAGATAAGTGTTAGAACTTATAATGAATTTATAATAAACTACTATAAACTTGTGCTTTTAAAAATCCTTATGTCTAAACCCTAAACTGCATAATCCTAAATCAAATAAGGAGTGAATATACTTATATCATTTATTACTTAAGCAATATCTAGTAACTTATAACCAAGTGAAAGAAAGCATTCTTGATGTGCTTCAGAGTTTAACCCTTGCTTATGTTAGAAAAGGCCAAGTGGCATAGTGGGAAAAATGGAAAAATAAACCATGCTATTTCCAGGTTATATCTGTGATTCTTCACATAAACATGCCATCTTCTTCTTCCACGACTGTACAGAATTTCTTCAGCTGTACCCACAGCAAAGACGGAAGACAGAAGGGCCTCAGCTGCCCGGACTCGCTTTGCGGCCGGGGGTCCTCAGCGCACCTGGACTTTGTCATCAGGCGGGCCTCCAAGGCTGGCTCCCAACACTTTATTATATAAAAATCAGGGTACTATTATTAAGCAGAATTATTTGACACACTGATCCATCAGTTTTAAAAATCCACATTGGTCTGGTTCAAGTTGAACAATATAGCCAGAGAGAGACAGGAACATGGGTAACTTTTTTTCTTTATCTGCCCCATAGAGATAAGGGGGCTGTTGGCATGGAATCACCCATATAGAAGATCCTCACCTGCTACCCTAGAGACCTTGGAAAGAATGCAGACATGGGACTCCATAGATGAAATTCTATGATTCTATGGTTTTTTAATATGTCATGGAAGACCTCTTTCTTTTTCAGTTCACGACTGCTTCCTCTTCTGAAAAGTGGCCTTTAGACAAAGGTAATGCCGGTATCTCTGGGAGTGGACTTTAGCCGATGACTGAACGACATAGAGTTCTAAAGACCATCTCCCTTGCTTCAGGGTGGGACTAATTCTAGTGTTCAAGAACTATTCTACATATCAGGCTGAAATCATTCTATACCTAATATCACATTTTTAATATTATATTTCTCCCTGCTCCGTGTCCCTTCCCTAAATTCCTTTATTCTGAGAAAATGCCCTCGATAAATTATTTGAATAAGAATCTTAGACTATACTTGTAGGAAATCTGATCTAAAACATTCCCATGCACAGAACACTCTCCACCATTCACCAAGGGAGACCAATGAAAGGGTTATTTAATCAATGAATCTCGCTCATAAGTGGGTGCTGAGCATTTATCACACTACTATAAGAGAGGGATCAGCAGTAGCAGGATACTGCCAAGGGAGGGGAGGAGCACATAACATCAATAAGGGTACCTGATCCCAAACCAGGGAAAGTGAGGACCAGTTGGAGGCCCAAACTTCACCTGCACATAAACTACTTATGTACCTAATTCTGACTTGTACCCCACATCTTTACCATAAAATTTTAAAAAATCAATGAATCTAGCTCATAATGCAGCATCTCTGGGTGATGCATGGTAGTCTTCAAATCAGGATCAGTCCTGATTATTCTTGGTCAGAAGCTTAACAAAATAGACACATCTGGTCTTCCCCTCCAAAGCACACCTAACATAGTGGCAGAAAAAACATTCCCATTTGGAAAGAGGGAGAAGGGAGATACACAGTAGTCCACTGGATGTAGCAGTTCCAAAACTCTGCTCTGCAGATGAGTGGAGGCCCCTGTCTTGAGAGTGAAGGACATTCTGAATCAGGCCCTGATTTTCTTTCTGGAAGGAACTCTATTGTCCGCCATTCTTGATGTTCCCTGGCTCTGCCCTCTAGAGGCTCTTCTTTTTCTATTCTGCTCCTTGCCATACCTAAAGTAGTCACTGAAGAACACATATGCCCTTCTTGAGTTTGTATAGCATTCTCTGCTGCCCTTAGAAGACTGTGGACTCACAGGTTGTTTGTTTGTTTTTCCTCAGATGGTTTTAAGTCTTAAACAGTCAAAGGCTTGTTTTATTTTGTTTTGCTTGTTTTTGCCCAGACTTGTGGCTTTGCTAAGAGTACACGACTCTTAAAAACTTATTAGTCTTATTAATGAATAAATGGATAAAAATGTGGTATATCCATATAACTGAGTATTATTCATCCATAAAAAAGAATGAAGTAGTGACATATGCTACAACATGGATGAAGCTCAAAAACATTTTGCTAAGTGATATAAATCAAATGCAAAAGGTCTCAGATTTTATGATTCTAATTATATGAAATATCCAGAATAGGCAAATTCATAGAGACAGAAAGTAGATTAGTGGTTTCTAGGGACTAGGAGAAAGGGGGATGGAAGTGATTGCAATTAGGTATGGTGTCTCTTTTTGGGGTGATGAAAATATTCTGGCATTAGATAGTGGTGTTGAGTTACAACTTTGCTACTATATTAAAAATACTGACTTCTACACTTAAAAAATAAACTTAATAAAAGCATATTAGACTTCTTAAAACATGTTGTAGTCAATTTCATGTAGCAGCCACGCCCATAGTTCTTTTCAGGACATAGTTAACAGATCTGGCACATTTTTTGCTGTTTTGCAAATCCCTCATTTTCTCTTTCTCTTGATTTAATAATAAAAGAATCTAGAAGAGGGCCAACAAGGTCATAATCTTAATCACATTTATTTGTTCTGAGTAATTTTATACAAGTGAGAGATTTTGTTGAGAGTCATACCTTTAATCTGATCTTTACTGTATAACACTTTGGAAAAACAACTTTATTGAGATATAATAGAAATACAGTAAACAGCACATATTTGAAGTGTATAATTTGCCAAGTTTCAACATGTGTATATAACCACCATCACACACTCAATATAATAAACATACCCATCACTCCTGGAAGTTTGTTTATACCCCTTTGCAAACTCTTCCTCTACCCACTTCATCCTCTCCCCCAGGCAATCACTAATATATTTGCTCACATAGATTAATTTACACTGTCTAGAACTAATTTATATATGTATGTACATATTTATTTATGAGTCTGTTGCCCAGACTGTAGTGTAGTGTCAGTGACACAATGGCAGCTCACTGCGGCCTCAGTCTCCTGGGTTCAGGTGACCCTTCCAACTCAGCCTCCCGAGTAGCTGGAACTAAAGGTGCACGCCACCAAACCTGGCTAATTTTTTGATTTGTGTAGAGAAAGAGTCTCACTATGCTGCCCACGCTGGTTTTGAATTCCTGGACTTAAGGGATTTTCTCACCTCTGCTTCCCAAAGTGTTGGAATTACAGGCATGAGCTACTGTGCCCGGCTCTCTGGAATTTATAAAAATGAAATCATACGGTGTATATTAATTTTTGTCTGACTTCATTCACTTCAGCATAATTATTCTGGATGGAATAGCTGGCTCATATGGGAAGTGTATGGTTAACTTTGAAAGAAACTGCCTGTTTTTCAAGTGCTTATACCATTGTTTTTCCTGCCAGCAGCATATGAGAATTTCAGTTTCTTCATAGTTTTCTCAACATTTGGTATACGGTCTTTTCAATTTTAGCCATTCTAATAGGTATGTAGTGATATCTCATTATAGTTTTAATCCGAATTTCTCTAATGATGTTGAGCATCTTTTCTGGGCTTATTTGCCATCCACATATCTACACTGATGAAGTGTTTATTCCAAATTTGGGGGCATTATTTCTTTTCTTTTTTTAAAAATTATGTTTTTTTAAATTTCAAAACTGTGGGGTACAATTAAGGGTTAGGTATACAAATATTCATTGTGCAGGTACCCTTGTTGACGATTTGTGTGCCCCCCCTTCCCCAGACTGATATTGACTACTGTTATTCCCACTTCCTTCCCCTCCCTGCCTCCCCCATATTTTCCCGCCACTGTCAATCCTTTTCTTATAGTATTATGGTAGTTGCTCAAGGTCCACTTATGAGTGAGAACATGTGATACTCAGATCTTTGTTTCTGTGAGAGATCACTCAGTATTATCAACTCTAATTCCAACAAGGTAACTGCGAAATTCATGATTTTGTTCTTTTTTATGGCTGCATAATATTCCATCATGTATATCTACCACATTTTAAAAATCCAGTCCTCTTTTGATTTAGCATGGTTGGTTCCATGATCTTGCTATTGTGAACAATACTGCAATAAACATACGTGTGCAGGTGTCTGTTTTATAGAGTGACTTGAGTTCTTCAGGGTATATTCCCAGTAGGGGGATTGCAGGGTCATACAGAAGGTTGATTTTTAGAGCTTTTAGGAATTGCCACACTAATTTCCACAGAGGTTGTACTAGTTTACACTCCCACCAACAGTGTAGAAGTGTTCCCTTTTCGCCACATCCTCTCCAGTATCTGTTATTTTTTGAGTTATTAATAATGGCCATTCTGACTGGAGTTAGGTGGTATCTCAGTGTAGTTTTAATTTGCACCTCCCTGATGACTAGTGAGGTTCAACATTTCTTCATGTATCTGTTGGCCACTCATACGTCTTCCTTTGAGAAGTGTCTGTTCATATCTTTTGCCCACTTTGTAATGGGGTTGCTTGTTTTTTTCTCTTCAGCACATTTGAGTTCCTTGTAGATTCTTGATATTAGGCCTTTGTCAGACATGGAGTTGGCAAATATTTTTTCCCAGTCTGTGGGTTGTCTCCCTGCTCTCTTGATGGTTTCTTTGGCTTTGCAGAAGCTCAGTTTCACGAGGTCCCACTTGTCTATCTTATCTCTTATGGCCTGTGCATTTTGGGTTTTGCTCAGAAATTGGATGCCAGTTCCAACTTCCATAAGGGTGTGTCCTGCATTTTCTAAAGTTCTTATGGTTTGAGGTTTTACATTTAGGGTCTTGGATCCATTTAGACTTAATTTTTGTGTATGGGGATAGATAGGGATCCTATTTGAATCTTCTGCATGTGGTCAGCCAGTTTTCCCAGCACCATTTACTGAATAGGTTCTCCTCTCCCTAGTGGTGGGTGGTGGAGGCTTTGTCGAAGATGAGTTGGTCGAGAAATTGAGGTTTTGCTTCTGGAATCTCAATTCTATTCCATTGGTCTATATGCCTGTTCTTGTACCAATACCAGGCTGTTTTGATTATTGGAGTTTTATAGTAAAGTTTAAAGTCTGGTAGTGTGATACCTCCTGCTTTGTTTTTTGTTTTGTTTTGTTTTGCTGAGGATTGTTCTGGCTATTCTTGGTTGTTTGTGTTCCCATGTGAATTCCTGTATTGTTTTTTCTAGTTCTGAGAAGAATGTTGCTGGTAATTTGATGGGTATTGCATTAAATCTGTAGA